>NW_015173673.1:674429-721685 GCF_001447785.1 Gekko japonicus | reverse complement strand
ACCTCGACCTATGAACAGAGTGGGACGAATAGCGATCCCAATCAGAATAGCCCGCCGGAGTCAACCACGGCATGGATGGTGGATAAGCCCCGTACAGGTACCTCAACTGTCGTTGATCCCAAAATATCGGTGGTGGAGGGGGCAGGAAGACTCTCTGGGACACAAAGCAATAGTCTGTCTGTGAGAACCGTCCTTGTATTCTCGGTCGTCGATATCGACAGATTGGACATAGAAACGCAGAGGATGACATTGTGTACTGCAAGAATTGTGTCGGTACCGACGTGTTTCGACATCGGGAGCCTCCGATATCATCGAGGCTGACGAAGTAGAAGGAGAGGGAGAAGGCTCAGCACCCATTTGGTGACTTAGGAGCTCTACCGTCTCGATGTCGGAGTAAGGACGCTCCACTTGTTGGATGGGGGAATCCAATAGTTGGATGGTCGGTATCGGTGGAGGGAGTTGGGCCTCCGATATCAATACTGCTGTTGGAGTGGGAGGCACTTTAGGGGCGTCATCCAGTGCAGGCACCGCTCCCTTCCCCTTCTTCGCCGCCTTAAGGGACTTTGAAGTGCCCTTCTTCGTGAACTTGTGATCCTTACTTGCCTTGGCCTTCTTTTTGATTGGTGTTGAAGCAGAAGATTGCGTCTTCGATGCCGGGAGCTTCGGTGTCAGGCGGTCGGCATCGGAGGCAGGTCTCGATGCCGGAGCTGTCGATGTTGATGGTCTCTCCTCCATCGCTGAGGTAGGAGTAAGGGCCAATTCAAGCAGCACTACTTTAAGGCACGCAGCTCAGTTTTTCCGTGTTTGATTAGAAAAACGAGCACAGTGACGACAGGACCCTGGCCGGTGAGACTCTCCGAGATAAAAAATGCACAGGGTATGACGGTCGGGAGGAGCAAGTTTGCTGCCGCAACCCTTGCACCTATTGAAAAAACCCCACTTCTTCTCCATAAAAGAAAGCGAAGAAGAGGGAACGTTTGAGGGGTGGGAATAGCCCGAAGGCCTGAGGTAATCGGTAGACTCCCCCTCAACAGAAATAAATGTTGTTGTTGTTTTTCAGTTTTTGAAGAATAAACAAATAAAAAGAGAAAAGATAGGGAAATTAAACTAAGGAAATACTTCCTAAGAGCTGAGGCGAATAGCCAAAAGCAAACCGATCTGACCAACAAAAAATAGGTCTACTCAATGTGGCGGTAAGAAAGGAACTGGCGGGATGTCCGCACCCACCCCTCTGGGCATGCGCGGTGGGGTTCCTGTGCATGCCCAAGGGACTGGGCGCGAAAATCCGTTAAAAGAGCTTGCTACAGCACCGATCGATCCAGCATGTGCGCACTAGATCCCATGGGTGTGAAGCACAGAGACCACGTCGAAGATCCTGCGTTTATAGTGTACACTACCACCTTATCAACTGTGGCCTAACCTGTCCAGGGCACAAGGATTTCTCACCAGCACCATCTCAAGCGAGATAGGATTCAGTTTCAGCCTGTTCAGTCTCATTCAACAACGTACAAATACAGGTTAAGGACAGAAACTGCTTACTTAATACATAAGCCTAGAAATCAGCCCACCAGAAAGCAAGCCCAAACCTACTGCTTCATGTGATCCAGGAAAGTGACATGGCCTATCAAAAGCCACTGGAAAGCCCAGCAAGATGAGAAGAGCTCTTTGTCGGACTCCCACAAGTCACCCACAAAAGCTATCAATGCAGTCTCTGTCTTAAAACCACTTTGAAAAGTGTTGAGAAGAGATGCGTCCAAGAACACCACCACCTCTTTTCCTTTTTTAAAAAAAAAGAAGAAGAAGAAAAGGGAAAGTTGTTACAGGCCTATAACTAAGTCCTAACTCACTGATAGTTTTATGCTTTGTTTCTTTTTTAGAATCACCAATTCACATACCCTCCTCCAAAGAGGAAGTTAACTCTAGACATTGGCCCAAAAAGATCCTCTAGGCTGGATTTGACCAGCAATGATGGTGAAAACCCATCATCTTAAACATCTTCAAGAAAAGCCAAGCTAAAACAATCCAAGTAGTTGGAACAAGTGGACACATTTAATACCACTGGTATAATGAACTAGAAACAAAACTAAGCTTACTGTTGCCTGAAACCCAAACAAGTTCAGTAATGATCTAAACATGTGTGAATGTTAACTCCTATTTCAAAGGCCTTATTGTACCTACTCTCATTTACCTAAAGGAGGCAAGGGGCGGGGTCTTTTTGATAGAAGCTCCATCTGTGGAATTCCCTCCCTCCCATCTGCTTGGCACCTTCTTTGCACACATATAAGTGTAAAAGAGAAAGAGACGGCATTAAACTGCTGGTAACTACTGTTAACCAGAAATGTTAACAGCTGCTTTGGGACTTTTAAAAATGTTTGTTGCTGCTTTTTCTGTCTCTTTTCACCGCTATTTTTATTGCTGGTTTTATTATGGTTAATTACCTAGCTTTATTTTTGGGCACTTCCTCAAGGTAAGATGTGGTATTAAAAAAACAAGTTCACTAATTTTTGTGTACCCAAAGGTTAAACTGTGTATAAAGCTTCTAGATGGGTAAATAAATCTAAATGAAGGGATAAATTATTATGAATGAGCTAGAATGGTAGAAAAAAACTGGGAACCAAGAGAAACAGAAGTTTATGATGGGGCCTCAAAACTTTAACACCAACAGCTATTAGTTTCTAATTGAGCTTTGAGGTCAAAGACAAAACATAAAAAGTAAGTTATGTCAAACAGCACAGTTCTCTCAGCCATCAGAAGTCACCTAGAGGAACCAAACAAAAAAGTTGATACACTATCTCTAGTCATGTGAAGTATGCCTACAAAGACCACAAAGTGCCCCCAAAAATATCTTACACAGACTTTCATTGACCCAAGATAGATTGTTTTCTCTGACCAAAGCCCACAAAAAATCTGTAACTGCTGTCCATTTTGACAGTGGCTTTGGCTTTCCTAAAAAATATGGTTACCAAGACTGAAGTAGAAGAACCAGAAGTACAAGAAAATACCCTACTCTGGCGCCTAAATGGCTGACAAGGCTACTGCTTTATATGCACTGGCCGTAAAAGAACTTAAGGATGGAATATAGTAACCTTGTCGGTTACTTATCTAGGATCTCAAACAACCCAAATATTAAGAGCATAAGTGCCAAGGGCCCATATCAGGATCCAGCCGTATCTATCTCACTGGTCTGATAGTAACTGACAAGAATAAATTAAAATAATTTATAGTCCATTATCAGAATACTGTTTCTCAAAAGACCAGAACAGCTTGATTTTGCATCTTTTAAGCTTGTATACCAGCTCTTCTATTGTAAAGTCCAGAAGCTAGCATAGCTTGATAAGTCCTTGATTCAAACTTAAGTTAGCCAAGATCTCACCGGAAAGCCTTAACAACCATCAACCTCAGCCCCCTTTTCTGTAACATGTGAGCACTGGCCTACCCCACACCATGGTTGTAAAGGTCACAAAGATTATGTGAAAAACTTCTAAAACTATGCAATGCTCCCTTCTAAGCTGTGGAGTACTGTGAGCAAGAATTCTTACTTTGTGAGCTACTGGCATGAAAGTTATGAGCGAGGGATTTGGCTACTGCATAAATTAGTGTGCTCTGGAGCAATCCTTCCTGAGCTAAGACGAAAATGTGTGAGCCAGAGGCTAAAAAACTGTGAGCTAGCTCACACTAACTCAGCTTAGAGGGAACACTGAAACGATGTAAAATAGTACATAAATAGTAAGTTTTAACACTGAAGCTGGAAGAAAAGACTTGTAAAGCATTTGAACTGCACGGACGGCAAGAAGACAAAGAACATTAACTTTGTTACATCTCTACACTATTTTGGCAGCTGGTAGAACATGATGCGATGCGCATCTAGCCACATCAGTAGGAAGAAACTACTCTTTTGCAGTATTGCCTGGAATCTGTTTATCTATATAATCTTTAAATCATACAGGACATTAGCCACATTTTGACTAAGTCCAACTCCTGATCCTATTAAAAACACCAGTTAGTTTCACTTATCTCAGATGAAGGGCTTACCAAGCAACTCAAGGAATCTGACACAGCAGAGTGACTCATTCCAACCATATGAAGAAAATGAATACAAAGGTATTCCATATCCTACCAAACCACAACTCCTTCAAAGTCTGGGATGAATCTCTCCACACAATACATGAGTGGGTAAACACATGTACATTTGGACTCAGTATGACTGAGTAACCTACAGAACTATTAATCATTTCAGACAGATGACAAAAAGTATTCTTTTCAGGACTAGTAGAGGCAATACATAAAACAGATAAGTGACTGCAAGTCATTCTTTTACAAACATGACTTCAGACTTCATCTTTGTACTGTGTTAATCATCCAAGATGTCTTATCTCTTACTTGCTATGGTAATCATTTTGTCATTCTCAGTGTTGAAATTATGTTTTTAGCGGCTACTCTAGCATCAGTTATGTGCCATTGTATGCTGGTTTACCATACATTGGGTTAGATCCAGACAAAATTGGCAATTCCCCCATCACACTGCAGACTCCCCTCATGTCATTCCTCAGGGGCCCCCTACTGCGCAGGAGTATTTCATGGTCAATAGTGGGCTTATAAGAAGGACAGGACAGGAATGTTCCATTTTGCCACAGGAAATTTTACTTTGGAGCCAACCCAGTAGAAGCTTAGCCCTACAAAGACATCAAGTCTGCATGGGCACACACACAGGAAGGGAGAACAGGCACAGGTACACTGGCCCCGCTGCCTACCTCAGTACAACCACTGACAGGTCTGCACGAGGCGAACACCAGGAGGAAGTGCCCAGGCATACATTGTTCCCCATCAGCAGCAGTGCTAATGATGGGACGTTGCTGATTACTGGAAGACAGAGCTTGTGCAGGCATTTCCTCCACACTTTCACCCCAAGCAGACCACTCAGCAGTCACATGGAGGCAAGGCCAGAATGCTCATACACACTCTCCCTTCATGCACAGTGAGTGCCTAGGTAGGTGGGATGTCTGCATGGGGCTGTTATGTTACATGGGTAACATAATTTACATGTTTAATTTACATGTTCTAATTAAAGCAGTGGTCATCCACCCATTGATGTGTGACCTCACGAGACTTGTGGAATTCCATCTCCTAGGTTGCGGCCCCTAAAGAGCTGCCTTTTGGAAAGACCTCCTTCTAGCATATATGCATAAAAAGCACATAGAGGGACAGCCAGGCAGTGAGAAAATGTCACTCAGAAACTGAAAGTGTTCCTTTATAGCACAGGCAAGTTCAAAGATTCTGGCTCCTACTCTTCCTGTCACATTACTTCCTGCCACATGCTTGCAACTCAGTGGTTCCCACACCACTGCCTGATGCTTAAATATTAGTCCCAGGTCTGGAAAGGTTAAAAAAGACTGACCTAAAAGACTGCCTCTCCACAATAAACCAAGTACCATCTCTGCTCCTCAGACCAGCCCCTGCTGCCAGCCCCATCCTGTAGATAGGTGCAGACAGCAGCAGTCTTGTTCTTCCCGTACTGTATCCCCCCCATTCTTCAAGAAAGTGTAACAAAGCCCTCCCCACCTAGACTTTAGACAGGGCTACAGGTCAGAGATTTTTAATAGGGTTCATGTCATTTCCTGTCTGTCCCAAATCATGTTCTAATTACATTTTATTGTGTTTATTTACAAAATTCATACGCTGCCTTTCTGCCCTGATCGGGGACACCAAGGTGACTAACAGATTAAAAACATAAATAAAAGCACATCTGAAAAAATACATCATTAAAACCAAGCTAAAATACACATTAGTGTTCCCTCTAAGATGAGTTAGTGTGAGCTAGCTCACAGTTTTTTAGCCTTCGGCTCACACATTTTTGTCTTAGCTCAGGAAGGGTGGTTCCAGAGCAAACCAATTTATGCAGTAGCCAAATCGCTCACTCACAACTTTAATGCCAGTAGCTCATAAAGTAGAATTTTTGCTCACAAGACTCCACAGCTTAAAGGGAGCATTGCATACAATACAATAATACATAAAAACAACAATTAAAACATAGGGCAGGAGGGAGGGATCACTGAGAGAATGCCGGACAAAACAAAGTACTCTTCATCTGCTTGTGGAGGACAGCAACAGAATGGGGCAAGTGAGTCTGCCTGAGAAAAGAGTTTGAGTTTTGCTGCCACCATGACTAACAAGGCCCTCTCCCAGGATGCCACCAGCCTAATCTTAGGGGGAGGGAGGAGCACCCAAAGCAGGTCCCTGAAAGATCACAGTTGTCATCAGTTAGGTTTCTAAGGGAGTAGGCAGTCCTTGTTCCCAAGCCATCATTTTAAAGTGATAATGACTGTGTGCTGATTTAGTATGTTGTTGAAGGCTTTCACGGCCAGAGTTCATTAGTTGCTGTGGATTTTCCGGGTTGTGTGGACGTGGTCTTGGCATTGTAGAACCTGACGTTTTGCCAGTAACTGTGACTGGCATCCTCAGAGGTATAACACAAAAAGATGGAGTACTCTCTGTGTCAAGGTCACAGAGAGTACTCCATCTTTCTGTGTTTATACCTCTGAGGATGTCAGTCACAGTTACTGGCGAAACGGCAGATTCTACAATGCCAAGACCACGGCCACACAACCCACTACAGCAACTTTTAATTTAGTGCTACTCACCTTAAGTTAGAGGGTTTGTAAATATTTTAATAAATAAGCTTTAAAAAATTTTTTTATTATTATTATTATTATTATGAGGAGGATTGGATTGGATTTATACCCAACCCTCCACTCGGAGTCTCAGAGCAGCTTACAAACTCCTTCCCCTCCCCACAACAGACACCCTGTGAGGTAGGTGGGGCTGAGAGTGCTCTCTCGAGAACTGCTGTTTTAAGGACAGCTGACAGAACTATGGCTTGCCCAAGGTCATCCAGCAGCTGCAAGTGGAGGAGTGGGGAATCAAACCCGGTTATCCCAGATTAGAGTCCGCGCACTTAACCACTATACCATAACTGCCTTTACACTGAATGTTCTTGTTAGTTAGAATTAACAGTATAATTGTAAGAACACTGTACTGGGAGTAAACCAAACAGATATATGCGAGTAGGATTCTGAGTAGACCTTTTTAGGATTGTTTTATGTGGTGATCTTTTAAAATAGCCTAACTAAAATTTAATTTAATTTCTTTAATTGTATTTGTGCTCTAAAATGCTGAACTAAACAAAATCAAGTCAAGCTTAAGTCATAGAACATGTGTTATTTCGGAAAGTTTGTATAGACAGAATGAAGACTCTGACTGCGAAACCATCATGTTTTAATGGATAAAGTAATTGTGTTCTTTGCTTATGAAATGCATGATCTAACTCAATTTAAAAATCATTCTTTTCTTTGGTGGTTTAATACATGGTATTAATTGCTGACTTCTACCAGTCTATCCTGCTATGATGAGATATTTGCAAGCATATGTAAACAACCTTCCTAGGAAAAGCCCGCTTACAGAAAGGTAAGATCAGGCTATCAACCACTAGCTTGGTCACCTGCAAGTAAGAAGAGGAAGTTCCCAGTTCCCCTTCTAGATAAGCAAAAAGACAGTCTGAAGGTTAAGTGCACACTGCCAGTTTCTCTCCTTTAAAAAAGAGACGTATCCTGTGAACAATTTTAAAACAGCCTTCTTACCATTACAAGCAGATGACCTCCTTTCAAACAACTAGTCTCAAATGTTCCATTCTTGAGCCAGGTAATTGAACAGGTGGTGGCTGGACAACTACAAGCCTTCCTGGGTGAGACAAACTGTTTAGATCCCTTCCAACCTAGTTTCAGGCCTGGTTATGGGACTGAAACAATCTTGGTTGCCCGGGTAGATGACTTGCACTGGGAGATGGACAGGAGTCTGACTATTGATTCTCCTGGACATCTTAGCAGCTTTCATTTCCATCAATCATGATATTCTTCTGGACCACCCATCCAGACTGGGATTGGGAGGCACTGTTCTACAGTGGTTTTGGTCCTAGCTGGAGGGTAGGTTTCAGGCAACAGTGCTGGGTGACGGCTGTTCAGCCCAGCCTATGGGGTACCACATGGTTCCCTATGCTCTTTAACATCTACATGAAACCAATAGGTGGGGTCATCCTGAGATTTGGGCTCAGTTGTCACCAGCTTGCAGATGGCACTCAGCTCTATCGTGCACTTCCAGCTGATCCCAGGGGGGCTGCAGAAACCCTGAACCAGAGCCTGGAGGTACTTCTAGAATGGATGCAAGCTAATAAACTGAACCCCAACAAGAGAGGAGTGCTACTGGTGGGCAGAAAGGCTGACCTGGGATTTAAGCATTGTTCCCTCTTTTTACATCTAGATTAAATTACTGCAATGTGCTCTACATGGGGCTGCCTGTAAAAAGTGTTCAGAAACTTCAGTTGGTACAGAACGCTGCAGCCAAGATGCTGAGTGGAGTGAGTCATAAGGACCATATCACTCCAGCCTTGACCCACCTATACTGGCTTCCAATTTGTTGCCCAGCACAATTCAAAGTGTTGGTCTTGACCTTCAAAGCCCTCCTATATGGTTTACAGGGTGGGCGGGGTATAAATGTAAATATAAATAAATAAATACCTGAAGGACCTCCCAATCCCTTCTGAACCTGCTCGATCATTGCAATCATCTTTGAGGCCTTGCTTTGGGTGCCTTCTGAGATTAGGCAGGTGGCAACTCAGGAGAGGGCCTTCTCGGTCATGGCACCAAAGCCCTGGAATTCCCACAAGGATTCCTCCTTCCTATTTTATGTTTTGTGTGTATTTTAACCGTTTTATATGTATTTTAACTCTGTTTTGTTTTAAAGAGATATGTCTGGGAGAGGGATTTATTTTAATTATGTTTTATGTGATCATGTATATTATATTTTATTATGTATGTTTTAAATTGTTAGCTGCCTTGACATTCCTTTTAAAGGTAGGAAGGCAGGATACAGAATTCATAAATAATAATAAAATTTATGGCTAAAAAGGAGACAGCCCTGCATGCAGCCTATATAACACAAGCCTGTTTAAATATAAAGACTCCACCACAGAGGTTGTGGACAAGGAAAATAAGCACTACACAAGTATAGCAGCTGCCTCTGCTGCCTTCCTATATTTGCTGTAATTGGGAGTGTGTAGCACTGGCAAGACAAAAGTCACCTACATGAAAGAGGAGGATACTGATGGTACCAGAAGAGCATGGGTGGAGAGAAACAGAAGGTGATCCTTCTAGCAAATGGAGTAGGGGATTAAAATGTTGAAGACTGGCAGGGTAAATCAACAAAAGATAATCTGGTCACACATTTTTCTACCTTAAGATACAGATTTTTTTCTTACGCCAAAATTTGCAGAGAAGGTCATCTCATTCCACTGTTACACATATGTGCAACTGAGACACATAAAAGTAGACCTGGTTACCTGTTCTTCAGGCTGATCTGTTTTTCCACTGCTAACAAAACACTTTCTGCACACAACAGTAACACTCTTTAATATTAAAAACATATTACTAATAAAAATGTTAACATTTCCCTGCAACTAGAGATTTGCCTACTCAGGTTTATATATTCTGAACCCATCAAGTAAATGTTTGTCTGGCACACCAGTACATCTTAACATAGATAACAATTTACAAACAAGATTGAAGCAAATGACATATACACTTTTAATACAGATGTTTATTTTCTGTTTATTCTCACTATACTAGAAGATTAACATACTTTTATACTACTCATCTGTGGAATTCACATCTGTCTTGCATCATAAGCAAAATAAGATTCAGTATCCAACAAGAGCAGTGATGTGTGTTTTCTGGAAAAATCAGAATTGGGAAATTTTTCAAAATTCTTTCTAGAAAGTTATCATCTTTTATGATCTGATTACTTTATTTCAAATAACCTGATGACCCAATGGTTTTAGACAACATAAATTGCACTGAAACTACTCTCACACTGAAGCAACTGTAGGCAACTTCTGCAGATATAGCCTGTTCATTATTACCTATATTTAGCAAAAAAATCTAAAAAGTACCTCATCTCATTTTTATGTCCCAACAATTGATACCTGCACTGAAATATTCGATTAAAACAAAACAATCAAGTATGGTTTAAATGTTACATTCAAACAAACCCAGACGAAGTATAGGGGTGTGAATGTTAGAAGAGGACCTAAGTAGCCCAGGTTCATATCCCCACCCTGCCACAGGAACTGGCTGGAGGACCTTGGGTCAGTCACTCTCAGCCTAACCTACTTCACAGAGTAAGTAAAAACCACTCATTTATATTGGAATAATACTTGCAAAATTTAAGACAGTATAGACTATACTTCCTTCCACCATGTGAGAAGAGACATACTAGTAAAAATTGTAGCTTTAGTTTGGCTGTGAAGGAGAAATCAAGTCAGAGGAATTCATACCTTGATTTTTTATTTGCAATTATATTGCCCACTCACCCTTTACAAATCAAAACATATACCATTGTTAGATATAATCACCTGGAAATTTGTTAAAAGCTTGTCTAACATTGCACTGGCAATGGCATCCATTGTTATTAGTTTTATGAAATAATCTTTAGAAATGGAAATGTTAGAAAATGTTCTGGCCTGCATCTCTGGACCCAGGGATACAATCATAACATCTGCTCTGCAAGCTGTTGTCACTTAAGTCCTGAACTCACTCAGCTGCCCATTTGCAATATGAGGATAATTTAAAAACTAACTTTAAGTGCTAAGATTGTTACTGTATTATTAGTAGGGTTGCCAAGTACTTACCACAATCTGGTGGGGGACACATGCTCCTCGGCCGGAACATTTCTCCTTGTAACACACCATACCGTTGCCAGGAAACGACACTGGGCGACGCTCTGGAAATGGGGCTGAAAACTCAATGGTACCATCAAGTTTCTGGCCCCGTTGCCAGAGCGTCGCCCGGTGTAACTTCCTGGCGACGGCATGGTGCGGCACGTCTGTTGTCCCCGCAGGAATGATCCTGCGAAGACGTCTTCGTCCCCCGCCGAATCACAGTAAGTACTTGGGAAGCCTGATTATTAGTGACCTTCAAAATGTCTCTCAGCAGTTTTTCCAGTGGTGAAAAGAGGAAGGAAGGGATCCCCTTTGACTATCAAAAGGGCTATGCTGGGGATCAGGGGACCTGCATGGACAAAAGCCATGTGGAATGGCGGCTGTCACAAGGAAGGGAATTGGAGAGACTGAGCAAAAAAGTTAACTGCATCCAACCCAAAGCTCATCAGAATGTCTTGGTATATGATATAAAAATAGATGTGCATGACATTCTTGCCATTGCTTGTTCAGATGTAAACTTAACTTTACACCATTCACTGACTCCAATATTCAATTAAATTGAGCTTTTTAAAGCAATCATGGGATTATGAGAAAGTGGGAAGTAGTTAGGCTAGGGTTAGAGGTTAGCCTTCTGTTGTGATGACGATTTACCCCTGTATTTATGTATATATGATAACGTGTCATAAATTTAATAAAATTGTGTGAGAAAGTTAGAATCAGGTTTTGTGATAGCAATTTGTTAGAAAAATTTAGGCTGACAAACGAGCCTGACTCCCAAACTTTAGGACTGGCTCCTAAACCAAAGAAAATTTGGCAATACCTGACATAATTCACAGCCACCAAGCTTTCACAGTCATCCATCAGCAAATGAGAATTCTAGTCTAAAGTCATAGTGGAGCCACTGGCCCAGGTGTAGTAGTTAAGAGTGTCAGGCTAGAAAATTTGGCAATACCTGACATAATTCACAGCCACCAAGCTTACACAGTCATCCATCAGCAAATGAGATTTCTAGTGTAAAGTCATAGTGGAGCCACTGGCCCAGGTGTAGTAGTTAAGAGTGTCAGGCTAGAAAATTTGGCAATACCTGACATAATTCACAGCCACCAAGCTTACACAGTCATCCATCAGCAAATGAGATTTCTAGTGTAAAGTCATAGTGGAGCCACTGGCCCAGGTGTAGTAGTTAAGAGTGTCAGGCTAGAAAATTTGGCAATACCTGACATAATTCACAGCCACCAAGCTTACACAGTCATCCATCAGCAAATGAGATTTCTAGTGTAAAGTCATAGTGGAGCCACTGGCCCAGGTGTAGTAGTTAAGAGTGTCAGGCTAGAAAATTTGGCAATACCTGACATAATTCACAGCCACCAAGCTTACACAGTCATCCATCAGCAAATGAGATTTCTAGTGTAAAGTCATAGTGGAGCCACTGGCCCAGGTGTAGTAGTTAGAGTGTCAGGCTAGGATCTGAGAGACCCAGGTTTGAATTCACATTCTGTCATGGAAGCTTGCTAGGTGATTGTGAGCCAAGCAAACACATTCAGCCTAACCTACCTCACATGAACGAAGTTTGAGTCCAGTAGCAACTTTAAGACTAACAAAGTTTTATTCAGGGTACAAGCTCTCACGTGCATGCCCACTTCTTCAGACACACTGAAATAGAGTAATCAGTCATTACATATAGGTAGCTGGTGAGGAGGATGTTGCCAGGAAGGGCTAATTAGAGCTAAAATTGGATTAAGGCAATTGGTAAAACCTGGAAATAGCAGCAGATTAGCATACAGCATAATAAAAGTTCAAAAACAGATGCAAGAACTGAACGACATTAGCATGTGTAGTGAGTTAAGAAATCAATATCTCTGTTAAGTCCTGGGGGTTCCATTGTCTTGAGTGCTGTAATAACTTGTAACTCAGGAATCTCTTGTTCTAGTCTGTTTCTAAAATTCTTTTGCAATAGAACAGCTACTTTGATGTCCCCCATTGAGTGCCCTGGGAGGCTGAAGTGTTCTCTTACAGATTTCTGAGTTTTGTGATTCCTGATGTCAGATTTGTGTCCATTTATCCTTTGGTGCAGGGTCTGACCTGTCTGCCCTATGTGGAAAACTGAAGAGCACTGTTGGAACATTGTTAGAAGATAAGCAAGTGAATGAGCCTGGGATGGTATAGTTAATGTTGTTAGGTCTAGTAACTGTGTTGTCTGGGTGTATGCGGCAACACAGTTGGCATCTGGGTTTATTGCAAGCTCTAGTACCAATGTCCATGTTCAAATCTGATGTCGTATTATTGTGGTTGAGGAGTTGTTTAAGACTGGGGGGCTGTCTGTGAGCAAGAAAAAACCTCACATGGTTACTGTGAGGGGTAAACGGAGGAAGGGAGAGCTATATATGGCACACTAAGGTCATTGGAGGAAGTCCAGGATAAAAATGTAGTAAATAAAGAGGCAGGACAACCTTGGAATACGTAGCTGAATGCCAACTCCTTGAAAACTTAAGACACTGAGACACTGCTAAGTATTGCCTACATGCCATTCACTTTCAGACGTCACCCTGCAAAGTAGTTGAGGTTTCCAGGAAAGCCAGATGTAGACAGAAGACACTTTCTACTAATAGTACATTAGGTTTAGAGTACAAAGGGTTTGCTCCCATGTGAGTAGCAAAAATTTCTGCAGTGATTCCAACGCCTGAGGATTTCACAGCACAATAAGCTAATTACTTCCCAGGTGTGCTTTCCACATAAGACCTTTCTGTATTCCACCCAAAACTGACTCAATGAAAAGGAGGGACTTAACTAGAATTCACAGGCCACACCCAATACTTTACTCACATTAATGAATAATCAACTGCAAATTTAACTTCCTCTGAACCACAGAGAAATCCAGCATTGAAAGCAAAGAAATGACTCCTTCCTGTTAGAATTATGAAGCCAGTTAAAGTTCATTTCAAAACACCAGTTACTAAACTAGCAAGAGATTAATGTGCTGCTATTTACAGCTATGCAGACTGAACACTTCCAGTATCAGAGAGGGCAATTCTTTCCTTTACATTTCTAAAAAAAGATTTGATGCTAGAGACTGTAAAACATTTTAAAAATTAGCTCCAATTCCACAGACCAAAATGGTTATAATACAATAATTTTTTCTCTAATAATGATTTGCATTTTTACTATTTGCATGAACTTAACAAATGTAAGATTCCCCAGCAGCAGTTTTTGGCATGTGAAGCCAAGATCACAAGCTGCTGAATTCAAACTTAGGAAGATGATTCACATGCTGGAAACAAAGCAATCTGAACAACATACTGAACCTACTTCCCGCAGCCTCCTCTACCCAGATTCTACTGCAATTTTCATTAGGCTTTTAAATGCCTCTATTTTAAATATTGACAGCTATCCACACATGCTACTGAAATGGAGAATAGTGAAAGGTACCCTCTGGCCTACACAGCCTTTCCAACAGCAGCTGCAAAACATCTATTCACACCATATTCTATATTAGAAACATTCACAGTACAAACATGGTACCCAAGTTCAAGATACACTATCAGAAACTGAACAAACTCCGGAGGACGGCGGAAGACAGGAGGGCCTGACGTGATGTCATCCATGGGGTCACGAAGAGTCGGACTCGACTGTCCGATTGAACAACAAAAAATCCCATAGCCTCTTGTAAGCTCTTTAGTTAAAGTTAAGTTCTTTCAGTTCATTAAGTACTATATTATTCCTGCTCCTTAAGACAGTGTGATGTAAGTAAAACACAGTTCAGCATACAAAACAGTACTTCAAATTCCTGCGTTTTAAAATCTGTATTTCTTTAAACTAGCATATTCATAAATTCCCTTTTTATGAAAAGCTTTCAAAAATGTTCACCCTTAAAGAACTGGAAGAACTGCCACAGGAAGTGGTGGCAGCTACAAGCATGGACGGCTTCAAAAGAGAATTAGATAAGCATATGGAGCAGAGGTCCATCAGTGGCTATTAGCCACAAGGTATAGATAGGGACTCTGGGGCAAGTGATGCTCTGTCATCTTGGTGCTTGGGGGGGTCAACAGTGGGATGGCTTCTAATGTCCTGGCCCCACTGGTGGACCTCCTGATGGCACTGGTATTTCTGGCCACTGTGTGATACAGACTGTTGGACTGGATGGGCCTTTGGCCTGATCCAACATTGGCATCTCTTCTGTTCTTATGTTCTTATTAACATAGTACTTAGTATAATGAACATACTTCTTTTTGCATCAAGTGATTCAGAAGATTGTTCACTTCCAGCTACTTCCTGGAAATGGTAAGGAAAGGCCTGCTGCAACAGGCAGTGACAGGCAGTTGCTTATGTAGAACTGCAAAAATTGCACTTATGGAAATTGCATTTTAGGACGGAGTTATTGTAGCAATACCCTATGTAAGAATTCTGAATCAACTAAGTCTTGCCTCTTTGTGCCCTTCCTATTTGCATGGTCAAGGTGGCACTGCCTAAAGACAACCAAGGATGAGAATGAGCTCTTTTTTAGATCATACATTTCATCAGTAAGAACAGACTGTTCTAATTTCCAGCTACAAAATCATTAAACCTGTCATCGATGAAAAATTCAAAATAAAGATATATGTTCTAGGAGGAAACCAACTCTTAGTTGGACCATTTGGACATTCCAATAGCAAAAGCCTTTTACCTCCCTCAAAAGCCCTGAGCACCAAGAGAGCAATGCCTTGCCAAAACAAAAAGGCCATACTGGCAGCTTCTGGCGAAGAAGGGGATCAGGCAAAACCGCCCCTCTTCCAACAGTGGGACATCTGCAGGATCTAACCCTTCGGGTTCAATTAAAATAAGGTCATCTAGACATGATAAATTTGAACTGTCTTGAGAATTTACTCATCTGCAACTCAAATGCCACATTCAAGTTCTCAGCTAAAGTCAGTTCACCATCATCTTCTCAACATAATCAAGGACATGCACATCCTGACACAAATTCAAAGACTGGTTGCACGTCTAACCCCCCACAGTCTGTTCTGTGCCCCAAGCCAGCCCACACACAACTGCACTGTTATCGACAGGCATAATTGCTGTTCCAGTGCAGCTGTCAGTCTGAACACTTGATTCCAGCTTCAAAGAGAATTTTTCCCCTCCATCTAAAAAAAGATCTAATGCTGATTAAGGCCAAAGCAGAAGTGTAACAAGCACTAGGAGAGTTACCAGTGCAGACAAACCCTAATTTTAGATGGCACACAGTGTGTTAAGAGAACTTCTCTACAACAGTATGTTTTACCACAGGCACTGTTCACAAATTTAACACACAAATGCATGGTAGCAGAAACCACAGGGGAACCCTATATTATAGTCTGCTTTCTTTCTCCCTGCTGTGTCTGATGCATTTCACCTGCTAGAAAAAGTATTACTATTTGTGATTAAGCTTAGCTACAACTCAGTCCAAGTTCTTTAGCTGTTCACATGTGCATAGCAAATCAGGAGTTCATAACCAATTCCTGAAAGAAAACTAACCCAAACTAAAAAATCTGTACCCATAATTTGAAATATTTAAAAAGGTTGACAGCTTTTATTATTATTTAACTTTCTTCTTTAACATATCCAGTAAGCAGGGCAAAATGCATTAACAAATCTCAACTTCTCCATTGCTTTTCAAACTAAAAAGGAGTACCTTTGTACTGTACATTTGCTATCAAATTTGGAAGGTCTACCACCTCAGCTTTAATACAGCAACTTGCTTTACACCATCACTGAAGAACTATCCAGCCATTCAAGTTAGCCTTGCAGGCAACTGCAAATAGTTTGCCAGCCACTATGCACATTTCTTATAGTGTGTGCACTGGATGCAGTATGAAGGCTAACAAGCAAAAAGGAACTGCCCATGAAAGACTATAAGGATCACATAACTCATTCACTAGAAGGGCATTTGTGCAATTTCTCTGAATTGCACATACACGTAGAGACACGATAGGGAACAGCCAATCGTTAGACAGCTGAATTTACTGTATAAATCCTTTTAAGTATTCATCTGTTTTTCAAACTCGCCACAGCATAATATAAATGCATAACACCTGAAAGAACACCAGTGTGTCTTTCTACTTCACTTTAATGCACATGAACAGCTGAATATTAGACCGCTTTACAGTAAACCAGGTGTATCGTTTTCCATAATGAAATGTAAAGGGAATTTTTTTCCCTCCAAATATGCAGTGATTGTTCCCTGGGGAGCTGCTATTACCCATAGTTCTCCAATGCACATTTTGGAGACGCTTCCCATTCAAGCATTTATTTTTACCACAGGAAAGCACAAGATTGCCTGACTGTAATGTTAAATGTAAAGATGGTGAGAGGAAGGGAAGAAAACCAATGAATAGTTCTAGGAAAGCCACTTCAGTAAACAGAATTTTATACTCAAGTTCATGTAGCTGAATATGTGGTACCAGGCAGAGACATTTTTGCACCGAGTGCTAACCTGAGGCCTTCCCAGCTTCAAGGAAAATGTTAATCCCCATTGCCATGAAAACACAAGTCTACATTTACAGGCTATAAAATATCCAAGAATCTTACAAGATTAACCTTTGCATTCTGTATGTGCTATACTTGCCTGCTTAATTATTTTTTTAACTCCATTGCCACATTATACAATGGACATTCTAACAGAATACATCAGTATTTTGTATGTATTGCCTATATTTTTTTCTCTGCCATTTTCAAATAGAATTCTATTAAATGGAATTTGTTGTTTTCGTCTGTCATTTTAACAACGAGCAGATGTAAATGGAAGGCCAAAGCTCTGAAAAAGGAAGCTATAAAAACCTACATCCAATTTCACAGAGAGCTTCTAGTTTACTTTGTCAGACAGTATGAATTAAAGAAAACAAAGCTTCCTAAACTGCCTTCGTAAAATGTTGTTCTAACACACCATTTACACAGTACCCAGGATCACGGTCTTTCATGAATGGCACGTGAAAGTACAGCCCTTTCCTCAGGACTGTCAACCTGGCAGCTAGGGAGTTGATTACCCAGAAAGGCAAGCCAGCAGCTTCCTATTACCTGCAGCTCGCACCAAGCGACTTCCACGGTGGTTTCCGTGTCCAGTCCCTTGTAGACCGTCTTGAAGGAGCCTCTGCCAATCTCGATATCAAACTTCAGAAAGCGACCGTCTGTGGAAAAGGCCACAGCTTTGGTCTCCAGCTCCTCAATATCCTCCTGCTGCCTCCGTTCTTCCTGTAGATCCCGGGCAGAAGCGACGGTGCTCCCCGCTGTGCTGGTAGGGGGCAGTGAGGTGGCCTCCAAGCCCTCCTCCTTAGCCAGTAGTGGGGCCACGTCCTTTGCTACCAGGGGCTCTTGACCAGTCTGCCCCTCTGCAGGCAGAGGCGGCTGCTGCAGGAGCAACGTGGGGGCTTGGCCGGTGGTGCCGGAGGCGCATGTGGCCTGGATGACAGACTCCGGAGGTGAGCCCAGCACCGGCGGGATGCTCCCTCGGCCGGCTGCAGCGGGGGGAGGCGCTGCGGGCTGCAGCCTGGGAAGATCCAGAGCGGTAGCATTGGAGTCGCAAATGACGCTCCGGCGGAAGAAGCGGTGCTCGGTGGCGGCCGCGCCGCGACTGTCCTTGTCCATGGTGTGGCGGCGCCGGAGATACTCCTCGTTGCGGCCCCCGCCGCCTTCCGAGCCTTCAGGGTCCGCGCCGGCGCCACCGCCGCCGCCGGCTGCAGCAGCAGCAGCAACCCCCAGCTTCTCGCCCACGGAGCTGTCCGAGCTGGAGCCGTTCTTGGGCGGGGGCGGCGGAGGAGCCAGGAACCGAGGCGTGGTGGTGGTGGTGGTGGTCGCCGCCGCCGCCGCGCCGCTGTGCTCCCCCGACATGGTGCCGAAAAGCAGGCGAAGGCGCCTCAGAAGTCCCTGCAGCGGGCTGACTCGAGGCGGTCAATGCGCGGCGGAGGAGGGTGCTGCAGAGGAGGCTCCCGGAGGCCCCTCACGGCGAGGAGGAGGAGGAGAGGATGCCGCCCGGGCTGCTGCTCCTCCTGCGGCGGCGGCGGCAGCTGCTGCAGTCGAGCGGGCTGGGCCGGCGGCGGCGGGGTGGCTCCTCGGTCAGTGTCCGCATCCATCCTGCGGTGACGGCGAGGGGCCGGGTAGCGGGGCCGATATGGGGAGAAGATGGGGGAGAGGAAGGAGAGACGGGGAGGGGAGAGGGAGGAGAGGCGGGGAGTGGGGAGAGAGCCGGAGGGGCGGGGCCGCGCGGGCGCTCCCTCCCTCTCGCTCTCCCCCCTCTTCCCTCCGCTCTCCTTGCCTTGGCCAAGTCAGTCAGCCAGTCCTCGCGGAGGGCTCGGGCGCGTCCTCGCCGTCGTGGCGGTAGCGGCTGTTGCTGCGCTCGGCGGGCGACGGAATCCAGCCAGCCCCCTTCCCCCCGTGGCTCTTCCCCCTCACGCCAAGCCGGGGCTCCCCCCTCTCCGCCGCCACTACCTCACTCTCGCGCGCTCGCTCTGAGGCGGAGGAAGAGGCCGCCTCCCTCCCCCCCTCACGCGCCGAGAGTGACTGGCATGAGAGGCAGGGAGGGACCAGCGACGAGGAGCAGGAGGAGGGGAGGGAGGAATCGATGAAGGGGAGCCGGGCCGGGTCTCGTCCGCCTCTTTCCCGCCCCGCCGCTCCTGAGGGGACGTGGGGGATGGGCCACTTACTGCCGCCTCTCCCAGGCTCTGGGGGGGTGCGGGGGGGGGAAGAAAAACTGTCCGCGCTAAATGGCGACTGAAGCCGAAACCGACACACTCGCACTCACAGACACAGAGCGAGAGAGGGAGACAGCCTCGGAGACCACGCCCCCCTTTTTCCCCGTCCGCACTCCAGCGCGCCTGCGTCAACACCCGCAGCCTTCCTTCGTAACTATCTGGGAGAGGTAGTTCGCGCCTCCCTTCGACGCCGGCCTGTGAAACGAGCAGAGCCGGCGCGGCCTACGTTTCCCATAGTGCACTGCGGAGGAGAAGGAGGGGAAGGAATGGAGAGGGAGCGTCGGGAGTTGTAGTTTTCCTTCGACGGGCTGGTTAGGAAGGGTTTTGGTGTGGGGGGGCGGTTCCGCGGCGCGTTTCACTACGCTGTATGAGAGTGCGTATTAAGACAGCGGGGAAGGAGCCATTATCTATGGGGTGGGGAAAGAGAAAAAGAGTTTCCCGTCATGCTTCGCCTTGTCTACTTTTTATTTCCAACATAAGTTGCGAATTATCTGGGGCGGACAGTGTACGTCTTCGTTTATTCAAACTGAGAGGTTTGTTCTCAGTTTTCAGTCTATTATTTTTTTCATTAAAAAAAAAAAATCTTAAACCGCGGGATTGGAATGAGGGTTCGAAAACTGTGCTTCTTAATAAAACACCCCAAATTGCGGTGACTTTTTAAAGCAGTTCGTGTGGGAACGTTGACCCAGTGCATATCGCCCGGAAGCCGAGGCTGCACATAGATCTCCATCCCTCTTTTGAGTATGCCACGATCGCAAGTTTGTTCCTCAGCAGCCATAACTGCCTTTCTATCCCGTGACATGTTCCTGCGGCTTCGCAGACGGCTGCCTGAACACAATGTGTGCCGTTTACATCCCATTATAAACGGTTGCACGTTTCCGCCTGTATTTTCGTAACTGCGAATTGCACCGAGTATCTGCGGAAAATAAAATGTAAAAAAATGAATGGTACGCGAAGAAGAAACAGCTTTGTTTAAAACCAAACGCTGATGCTGGGGGAAACGATCCGGCGAACATTGGAAGAGCAGGGGAAGGGAGAAAAATGCATGAAGAGCCCCTGGGATCAAACAGTGTGTCGCAACTTGCTGAAATTCTAACGTGTTAAAATCCAAGCAACTTGTATAATTTACTTGAGGGAAGCCATTATGATTTACAAGGTGACAAACCACACTGTTGAGTCAACAGTAGGCTACAGTCCTTACCGCATTCAGCCCTTAAACACACACACTTTCTTCCTTTTTCCATCAAATCTGTCTGTTGCAAGAACAAACAAACCCTATATGCATTGCTATTCTTCAGTTTGCTTTCAGTTGCTCCAATGCTCCTTGGCATGTTGTTCACATGTTGTCAGTGAGTCCTTGCAGTTCCAAGGCAACCGCTTATATCAACTCTTCTTAAGGTTCGCTTCACACTGGACTAAAGTCCTAAGTCTGCATGACTCCCACGTGTAGTACTTGTGTATATATAGCTATAGCTGCCAACAGCTTCCTGTTGCTTGTAGATATAGTGACATGAGTAGCTACACTATCGTCACTGGTGATAAACTACAGACGGAATTAATGCAATATCCTACACTACTATCTCCTACATGTGCAATATCCTACACATGATACAATATCCTACACTTGCCTTTATACTAGACAAAATGTGCAACCATTAATACATCTGCTATACGATATGAACTTCAGGAGTCAAATATCACTTGGAGATCTCTTAGAAACCCTTCAAATGAACATTTCAGTTGAAGTAGACACATCCCTTGGGAGATTTCTCAGAATCTCTACCACAGTATCTCCCACGAGTCACGTAACATCTTTTAATTTCACACAAAGGGAGTTACCATTGATGTGGTCAGATGCTGTCTATATTACATTTGACCTATTTCTGCTTTTTCAGTAGTTTGACATTAATTGGTCCTAGAGATTGCTTCACTATGTTTTCAGTGGGTTGTTAATATGTAATTTTCAGCCTGCCTTCTTGAAGGGAGGTAGTATAATGTTCAGTATTTATTGACTTCATTTATACCCCACCTCTCTTCTCCATGGGCACCCGAAACAGCTTACATCCTTCTCTCCTCCATTTTTCATCACAACAACCCTGTGAGGTAGGTTAGACTGAAAGTGAGCGACTGGCTGAAGGTCTCCTGGTGAGTTTCCATGGCAGAGTGGGGATTCGAACCTGAGTCTCCCAGACCCTAGTCCAGCCCTCTAACCACTGCACCACACTGCCTCAGTATGACAAACGGTGTTCTGTTGCTTTTGATCCCCACTGTTTACAATTTTTTAATTAGTTCCCAGGTATACGTACATCTGCCTACTGAGAATAACATTTCATCTGCCTGATGTAATGAGCTTCAGTCCACAAAAGTCTGTGCCATAATAAACTGTTAGTCTTTACAGTGTTCAAGAACTCTTTGGACAAACTAACACAGATTACCTTCTGAAGTATGAGAACAGAATTTGCAGCAGAGGCTCTGAAGAAACTGAGGCTGTCCCTCATTATTTCTTCAAATTTAATGTGAAAAACTCCAGAAAAGAGTCCAATTGGTCCCAGTTCTTGCTGAAACCCAGCTATTGGCAACGACGCAGAAGAGATGTTTTCTGTTAGAATGCATCAAAGAAACTGTCACTAGGAAAGGGGCAGTGTTTAAAATTAGTGGCAGCTAAGCTTCGTAAGACCTTCACAAGAAGCAGTGGAAGCAATTTATATGAATGCAGATTCATTAGCAGAATTGCTAATTCATTGTTTTATTGGGAGTTTTTTGTCTGTGTAATTTGTGTAACAGATTTTTGTGTTGAATAGTTAATAAACTTTTAACCTACTTAGCTATTAGATGGTCCTCTTCATTATGGCTTGGTTTCAGGGTATCAAATATTTAGTACAAGAATCTATGAAAGTAGATTGAGATGAACTGAATAGACATTTCTGACTTTATTGCTAAAATGATACAACAGTCCATAGTTAAAGAGCAATGGTATCTAATCCTCATCCACACACATCTGGAACACTGCAAACAGGGAACAAGAACAGAGTTCCAGTACAACGTATATCTATGTATCCTTTCCTTTCTTCCTTTCTTCCTTCCTTCCTTTCCCACACAGGAGCAATCCAGTAAAATCAAGGAAACCATAGGACATTCATGAATAAGCAAAGATGTATGTTGTTTTAGGTGTTCTCAGGGCTGGCCGGAGGTGTTTCTGCGCCCTAGGCAGAGCACAGATGCCAACCTCCCGGTGGGGCCTGGAGACCTCCCAGCTCTAGAAATTAGGCCCCAACATACACACACACCCTCCCCAGGCTGCAAAACAGCAGGCCGATTACTGCTGGACTCTTGCAGTCAGGGCTGTTTCAGATTCCCAGCACTTTATGGGAGGCCGCCACCGCTCTCCTTCGGCTGGGCCAGTCAGCTCCCGCCGGTGCCCCAAAGTGTGCATGACTGAGACCCTCGGAGGGGGGGGGAGACGCTGAAGGGGAGCTCCTGAGCCTCTGGCACGCCCCGCGTGGATGCCTCCCAACCCGAGCTCAGTTCCGACACACTTCCTGGCCCCCTCGGAGCTGCGCCCTCGCAGGACGGGCCACGCCCTGGCTCTGTCGCAGCAGCCTTCCACGCGGGCGAGATGGCCAGGAGGCAAAAAGCTCTCGGCGGCCGGGGGGGTTGGCTGCTTGGCCGGGCTCTGCTCTGCTGCCAGGTGTGGCTTTGCCCATCTGCCGGCCAGCTCTTTGGACTTCCTCCTTCATTTCCCACCTGGTGACTCTTTCGGGGGGGGGGAACATGGCTGGCGGAGACCCTGGTTGGCCAAAAGATCCCAGCGGGCCGCTCTACAGTCCAGAGAGGCCTCTGAAAAGCAAGCAGGAAGAAAGAGCGATGCAAAGAAAGCCTTTCTTGCTATCCTAAACGTCGCAATGGTTCAAAAAGGGCTCCCTCACTCACCTTCTCCTCCAGCCTGTTTCCCCTGACTGGCTTCTGGGCCAAGCAGCACGGGATGGCCTCGGCCGGGCACGGTGGAAGGAGGTGGGCCACGCGAGTTCTGCCACAGATGAAATCATCAGGCCATGGGCAGGTGGGCGGCGGGGCCTCGAGAGCTGGATCGCCTTTGTCCTAGTCAGTCTGATGGTGCTGCCACACCGGTCAGTCTGCCGGTGGGGGCTGCTTCGCAGGGTAGCTGAGCAGGAGCCCTCGGGGCTGCAGGGTGGAGAAGTGCTGCCTGCCCTGGCCGTGCTAATAATGACCACCAGATTCAGCCGAGCCACCGCCGTGGAAGAGGGGCTGCAGGGGAAGGAGGGCAGCCGTGCATCCTTGGGCGCACGTGGTCTGGAGGCAGTGGAGGGAGAAACAAAAGAGGCGGTGGTCACCCGGTCAGGCTTTTGACGGGGGTTGGGGGGCTTTGCCGGGGGGGGGGGACGGTTCCTGCTCACACCCCTAAGGTCCTGCCCGCGCTCTAGGCGAGTGCCTAGCTTGCCTAGTGGGTGAGCCGGCCCTGGGTGTTCTATAGCTAGCCGAGTGAAAAGAGCTCTTCTATCAAATATGTCTAAAAGACTCAGCATTATATTAAGCGGCTATGCAGTGTATGTTAAATGCTTCATTAAAGCAGCATGCTTTAAATCAGGAAATTGTGTGTTGGCATGCAGTATAATGAAATCTGAACTCGTTCCGTGTGCATCAATAGAATACTAATGACTTTAAGGGTGCTGCAAACCCTAGACTGTTCATACATGTAAACCTTATTGATTCCTCTTTATATGGCTGTCAATTGGGACTTTCTGTGCATGACTAGTGTATTGACACTAAGAACAGGCAATTAAGAAAGAAAATGCTTAGCAATCACTTACCAGTTATGCAATAACATGGCAGAATAGGTTCCCTAGGAAGTCATGAAGTCCAAAAAACAAACACCTTGGTTAGTTTTAAGGCTCAATTGGACAGGTGTATTTCGATTATCATCTACTTTTTAATATATGGATTCAACTTCTGCTTGTTCTGTCTTAGCCAGTTTAGAACCAAAACGGTTGTATTTGTAGAGCTGGACAATGACATATAGAGCTAGGGGACATCTGCATATTAATGATGCCCAAATCCAAAGCACCAGATGATCTCATTCAGTAGCTTATATAGCTATTAAAGAACATAGTTATTAAACTATGGCCAGTGTAATCGAATGTGGGCCACTATGGTTAATTAGGATCTGTCAAATCAGGATCTAAAGCTGAGTTATAAACTAGAGTTAACTGTGATATTGCATGATATACGAATGCAGGTTTGTTCCCCAGTGATGCCCTCCCAGAGATAATACAATGAAACCAGCAATTGTTGAGTCCAAAAAAAAGATGTGAATTGTCATTTGTAAGCTGAATCGTGGTTTCCCAAGCTTACCTTCCTTAAAATAAGCCATGGGTTTTTGTTATATCTGAACTGAAGTGCCTAACTTCGTAGGGCTGCAGCCTAAATAGATTGGTTTTATATTTAAAATCATATTGATTTAAACCAGGGATGTTGAACTCATTTGTTAGTGGGCCAGATCTGACATAAATGAGACCTTGTTGGGCTGGGCCATGTGTGTCATAAAATGTAATCAAGAACCACAAGGGTAAAAACAGTTAAAAACATATAAGGACCCAATGAAAGCCTCATAAAAAAAGTAAAGGTGGGTTTATTTTATACTTTTTTACGAGGCTTTCATTGGGCCCTTATATGTTATTCACTGTCTTTCTAATAAATACATGTATTTTTGTATATTATAAGTTTCAACTAGGTTTTTAATATTGGTCCTTTATTAGACTTCTTTCTTACCCTTTTGGTTCTTGATTCCAGTTTTTCGGTCAGGTTTGTTTTCCCCTCCCTCTGTGTTACTGTCATAAAATGTAATGCCAGGTAGCAGAGATATAAACGTTATAAAGGAAACAAACACGATTAAAGATTTTTTTAAACTTTAAATAAAATGTGCTTAAAACACTAGCACGCTTGCAATATTTCGTCTGTTTAACAGTCTCATAACTGACACCTCTTGCTCTGAATTATTGCATCAAAATGTCTGGGCTTTAGCAATCTTGAGTATGCTGTTCAGGTGTGTATCTGTAAGCTGCAAACCTACTTTTGATTTATTGACATTCATTACAGAAAACTCATGCTCAGAATTCTGAGCCTAGGACCCAGGGGGAAACATCAAAAGGCTGGACATTGCGAGCTTTTGTACATAAGTTGCTTCATGTGCTTGTCAAGAACATGAAAAGGCATCATGACACAGACTGAGGGCTGTTTGTCTACTGAACTATAGTCTTTCCCAGAGAACTAACTACAACTTCCTACAAAGGAAATGTGCTGGTTGAACTTGGTCTGGGCACATACTCTCAGTTCACATTGCTTTCTTACTGAGAAAGACTGGATCATGAGGGCATGAATATAGTGAAAAGGGGGAGGGAACCCAGTTGCACCCAGGAGAGCCCTGGCATAAGGAGCCCAACAGAACACACTGTATCAAGGCACACAAAAGCTCATACCTTGGAACAAAACTTTGTTGGTCTTAAAGATGTCTGGTATTTCTCCCATGTGATTAAGGGAGCCCAGCAAAGCAAACTATCCCTCGTTCCCTCGTTCCCTCCCTTCAGGGAGGAGCCTTAGCCAGTGTGTTTGGGGAGGGGCCATGACAAAACCAGGGAGGAGAACCAAAAACAGTTATTGGGAGTATGCCAAACAAAACAAAAAAAGTCTTCACTCACTGGTGGAAGACAACAATAAAGAGGGACATAGGAAGGAGGGAGTTCCAAAGTTTTGGTGCTGTAACCAAGAAGGCCATTTCTCAGGTTACCACTGGCCTAGCCCCAGATGGAGGCCTCTGAAGATTGCCAGAGCAGATGGATGGGTTCATATGGGAGTAGGTGGTTTAGAATATAATTCTCCACTCCTCCAATTTATCCTCATGACCATCACCCTGTGAGGTAAGTGTCTGGGGGGAGGGGTAGATTAGCCCCTGGTCACCCAGCCTGTTTCCATGGCTGCGTGAGGATTTGAATCTCGGTTTCCCAGAGCCTGGGCTGACTCCAATCATTAGACCATGCTGGCTTCAGAAGGAGCAGAAGTCTCTGATTAAGTAACCAGATCATAGAGGAAGAGGCTCAGTCAAGGAGAGAGGATGGGTCAAGAGGTATCAAGCCAGAGGTGCCCATAAGCCAAGACTTCCCCAATGAAATCATGGTGCTATACCAGAAGTTGTGAACTCATCAGAATCAACAGCCAGTTTGATTTAGGGGGGAAATTCTTCCCCAGCCCTGAAATAGTGACCAGTTAGGTTTTCATGCTGCCCTGGGGGGGGGGAGATATTGTTTGAAACCATTATGTTGTCCCCCCCCCTCAGTTGCATCAAAAGAATCTGCATGACAGGGTATCCCCCCCCCCCATTCTTTAAAAAAAATTGGGTGGATATTTTATAAAATATCCTTTTCATACAATATTTTATAAAATATCCTGCAGGCCTTTGAAGGCTACTGGAACAATCCTTGGCAACTCTTAAGTCCATAAATGAATTGTTTCTACCACCGGTATGTCTCAAGCATCTTCCTCCTCCAGGTTTCATTTCACTCAAGAGTTTCCAGAATCACTGCAGAAGTCTTCAAAAGCGGTTTGTAAAAAAAGCCCTATTTTAAAAAAAATATCACACACAAAAATACGTGTGGCAAACCCAGGTTTGCCTGTGAGTGAGGTGTGGAATAGGCTTGAAAGCATCTGCAGTCCAATAATGAGTTCTGTGTGCCTCCTATTTATTTTCAGACACCCCACCCACACACACACATACACTTTTAACAGTGAAATTATATACCACTAAGATAGATTCAGGTGGGTAGCCGTGTTGGTCTGAGGCAATAGAACCAAGTTTGATTCCAGTGGCACCTTTAAGACCGACAAAGTTTAATTCTTGAAGTGCGCATGCACATGAGAGCTTATAGCCGGAATTAAACTTTGTTGGTCTTAAAGGTGCCACTGGATTCAAACTTGGTTCTATTATATACTACTGTAACTGACTGTGTCATGGCTCTTCTGAACCAAGACTCTAATCTGCCAATGTTTGCAAATCTAAAAGAGACACTTACTTCCCCAGTCCTCCCAGACATCTCCTGACCTACGTCTTCATATTTTATCATTTGAGATGTGAGTTACTTGCATGAAACTGTAAGACTTCAGACTGCACGTATTCTGAGGAAGCATCCACATATTCAATGGGACTCTTCAGTAATTATGCCTAGGATTCCTGTCCTAAGGTTGCTCTTGGTGTGACAATGAAAACAATACAAACCTCTTGTCATTTGTGCAGATAACACCAGGATAACAGGATGTTGCTTACAAAGGAATTTATGAATGAAAGGGGAAGTTTCCCCCCTTTTTCCTCCCCACATAGAAGGAGGGCAAAATGAGGAAGCTGGGGACATTTTATAAAACCTTTGCTACATCTTTCCACTGCAGCTTTCTGAACACCAGTTGGTTGCAAGGGCAATTTACAACATCATTGCTGGACTCGGCCTGCGCTACCATTTGCACTTTGTCATACTACCAGACAAATCAAATCCTTAAATGTCTGTTTGATTGTCAGGAGAGAAAACAAGTGAAGTTCTGGCAGATATTCCTCTTTGCAGGAAAGGCAGTAATTTCTTGCTGCTAGCATTTCAGCGATGAAAACAGGAAGATCCTTGTAACCTCCTCAACTGTCAGATCAAAGAAGAAGAAGAGGTTGACTTTATACCCTGCCCTTCACTTGGGAGTCTCAGAGAAGTTAACAATCTCCTTTCCCTTCCCCTCCTCACAACAGACACCTTGTGAGGTCGATGGGGCTGAGCAAGGCTTTTTTTGTAGAAAAAGCCCAGCAGGAACTCATTAGCATAATAGGCCACACCCAACAGAAAAACAATTTGCATATTAGGCCACACCCCTGACAGCACAGGACATTAGCATATTAGGCCACACAGCCCTCGTTACCAGAGGTGCGGTCATCCAGTCACACCCACCTTTTGCTTCTTATTCTGTTTACCTCATTTGTTGTCAAAACTCAAGGCTTTTTTTGTAGCAGGAACGTCATTGCATGTTAGGCCACACACCCCTAATGTAGCCAATCCTAATGAGTTTCTGCCATTGGGTGTGGCCTATTATGCTTATGAGTTCCTGCTGGGCGTGGTCAACTCAGGAGCCAGCCGGAACTCCGTTCCTGTGCGTTCCTGCCCAAAAATAGCCCTGGGGCTGAGAGAGCTCTTTCGATAACTGCTTATGAGAGAACTGCTCTGAAAGAATATGTGACTGACCCAAGGTCACACCAGCAGCTGCATGTGGAGGAGAGGGTAATCAAACCTGGTTCTCCCAGATTAGAGTCCGCACTCTTCAACACTGCACCAGACTGGCTCTCAAACTGGATTCCTCTCCACTAGGGGTGTCAGACTACAGGTGGACCCTGGAGCTCTCCTAGAATTACAAGTCTTCTCCAGACTATGGAGATGAATTCCCCTGGAGAAAATACTGCTTTGGAGGATGATATCTATTGAATTATACCCTATTGAGGTCCCCCTCTATGCTATGGAGTCCTGTGAGCAAAAATTCTACTTTGTGACCTACTGGCATGAAGTTGTGAGCGAGCAATTTGGCTATTGCATAAATTAGTTTGCTCTGGAGCCATCCTTCCTGAGCTAAGACGAAAATGTGTGAGCCAGAGGTCAAAAAACTGTGAGCTAGCTCACACTAACTCAGCTTAGAGGGAACACTGCTCCCCTCCCCAAACCCCACCCTTTCCAGGCTCTACCCCCAAATCTCCAGGAATTTCCCAACCTGGAGTTGGCATCTCTTCCCCCACATTGCAGAACTCTCTTCTCTACATGCTGGATCCTCCATTCTTTACTCTGCCATAGCTTTTCTGGCACTTTGAAAGCCAAGAGGGCATTCTTTTGAAGAAAGGAAAATATGATTTTCCTGCAACATGTTATCAGCCATTCAAGAACCAACTGTTACAGGCATCCCCACTTCTCTGAGCAGTGATAAATTCCAGGGGCAGCACTTACCAGGGCTGGTTCTCTTTGGAGGAGAAAGCCCTGGAGATTTAAGGCATTTCTGCAATATATTCTTTCCTTACTTATACAAGCAGAGCACGGGCGAAGGCAGAGGAATTCCCACAGGGCAGCCAGTCTGCTACCTTACATTAGAGTAGGGTTGCCAACCTCCAGGTGGTGGCTTGAGATCTCCCACTGTTACAACTGATCTCCAGGCAGCAGAGATCAGTTCACCTGGAGAAAATTGCTGTTTTGGAAGGTGGACTCTCTGGCTTTATACCCCATTGAAGTCTCTTCCTTCCCCAAACCTCGCCCGGCTCCACCCACAAAACCTCCAGGTATTTCTCAACTCAGAGCGAGCAACCCTACATCAGATTCTGGGAGAGAGAGATCCTGAATCCCTGGAGTGCACCTACCAAATCACAGCGGTTTGCTTCTCTCTCCATTTCCCCTGGAATCTAAATGGCATTCCCCCCACACACATCTGCCCTCTCTTTTCAGCAGCAGGCAGGGCCAGATTGAGACTTGCAAAGGTCCTAAACTATGTCAAATCTAATACTCCAGGTTTCATAGCATTACCCCCACCCAAATAATTTTAGACAATTTTAGTAATTTATTTGTATTTAGAAGCCCCTCAAAATCTGAGGCTCTAAAGCGTATCTTACAAGTCACAACCAACTCCTCATGGGGTTTTCAATACAATATATGAGCAGAGGTGGTTTGCTATTGCCTTCCTCTGCATAGCAACCCCAGTCTTTTTTGGTGGTCTCTAGATTTGATAGACAAAGTGCCTGAAGAACTATGGATGGAGGTTCATGACATTGTACAGGAGGCAGCAATCGGCACCATCCCAAAGAAAAAGAAATGCAAGAAAGCAGTCTGATGAGGCTTTACAAATTGCAGAGGAAAGAAGGAAAGGGAAAGGCAAAGGTGAAAAGGAAAGATTTACCCAACCGAATGCAGATTTCCAGAGAACAGCAAAGAGAGATAAGGAGGCCTTCCTGAATGAACAATGCAAAGTAATAGAGGAAAACAATAGAATGGGAAAGACTAGAGATCTCTTCAAGAAAATTGGAGAAATCAAGGGAACATTCCATGCAAAGCTGGCCATGATAAAGGACAAAAATGGTAGGGAACTAACAAGCAGAGGGGATTAGAAAGGGGTGGCAAGAATTCATGGAAGAACTATACAAGAAGGACCTCAATGTCCTTGACAACCACGGCGGTGTGATCACTGACCTTGAGCCAGACATCCTGGAGTGTGAAGTCAAATGGGCCTTAGAAAGCATTACTAACACTAACACTCTGGTACCATTCTGGTCTTTCTGGTACCAGAAAGGGATCAATACCATCCCCAAATCAGGGATCGGGTATTGGACAAATTAAGTCAACAGCACCAATACCACAAGCAAACCTAAAAGAGATCAAACTAATGATCCAGGAAACGATGCAAAATATGTTAGACAATACAAATCCAATTTTGATAAAGAAAGAAATAGAACCGCTGAAAGAAAAAATGGAGGAAATTACTAATCAAATAACAGTAGAAACCACAGAAATTAAAAAAACAAATAAACAAAAACAAGCAAGAAATTCTTAAAATTGCAGCAGAAAATGAATCAACAAAGGAAAAAGTTCAAGACTTAGAATTTGAAATACAAGAAATAAAAACAAGGGAAAATAAGATGGAAGACTCACTAATTACTCTGGAAATGGACAAAGCAGCCCTTCTGCTTAGATGTCAAAATATTCCGGAGACAGTAGAAAAAAATTTAAAAGAAGAGCTTGCACAAAGCCTAGCAGAACAACTAGAAGTAGCAACAAAGGAAGAAATAGAAAAAAAGAAGAATTGCTTGCACAAAGCCTAGCAGAACAACTAGAAGTAGCAACAAAGGAAGAAATAGAAAATGAAATAGAAACAATATACAGAAGAAATTCTGCGTATTCCAGAAAACATAAAGTACCTCGTGAAATGCATGTAACATTCTATAAGCGTGAAATAAAAGAAAAAATTCTTAGAGCTGCATACGAAAAAAAGGTCAAAATGTGGAAATAAAATTATTAAGGGAAATTCCATGGAGAGTAAGGGAGAGAAGACAGAACTATTATATCCTGACAGATCTGTTGAAAGCGAACCAAATTAGTTTCAGATGGTTAATACCGGAAGGAATCTTATTTGAATATAAGGGAAGAAGGCAGAGAATAGATTCCACCTTTAAAGTAGAAAACTTTCTTGAAAGAAACGGTGAAGATCTAGGGTAGCAGAAAGGAGAAGAAGGAGAAAGAGAAACTGAATCTGAGCCAGAAGATCCAAAGGATGAACAAGAAATAGAGGAAAAAAGGACCAAAAAAAAGGAGAGAGAAAGAGACAGGAAGTGACTACTTCAAACATCTTAACGAGATTCCAGTACAGAAACAGAGCAAACCAATATAAAGGCGGAAATGGAAAACACTAAAAAATTTAAAGTCCTCTCAATAAATGTAAATGGGCTTAACAGCCCGCGGAAGAGGAGAAAAGTTTTTCATCACATTATAAAATTGCAAGTGGATGTAGTATGTTTACAGGAAACCCATATAAAAAAAGGGGATGAGAAATATCTAACCTGCAAAAAATTGGGAGAAGCATTTATTGCTTCAAATGATAGGAAAAAAACTGGAACGGTAATATATGTTAAAGAATATTTAAACCCAGAAATAGTACATGCCTCAGAAGATGGGAGGATAACAGCAATTATGATCAAAAGAAATGGGATAGAATCGCTAATTATAAATATCTATGCACCGAATCAGAGTCAAGAGATTTTTTTTAAGAGTCTGAGATGGATCCTAACAAATAAATAATATAAAAACATTTGTATAATAGGGGACTATAATGCGGTGTTTGACCCAGAAATGGATAGGAAAAAAAGAAGCAAAAATACGAAAACAGGTTTAAAACTACACAAAATCTTTATACAAATGGCAGAGGAATATAGTTTAGTAGATGCGTGGAGAGTTAGGAATAAAAATATTAAAAAACTTTACATTCTATTCCAACAGACATGAATCATGGTCCCGCATAGACATGGCTTGGATTAACACTACAATGATGGGAGAGATGATAGAGGCAGAAATTCTACCCAAAACTTTTGCGGATCACAATCCAATATTATTCTCCTTTAAAGAAATACGGAAAAGTAATAGATGGATCTTAAACAACAATCTCCTTAAAGATTCATAGAAAAAACAAAGGTAGAAATTCAAGACTTCTTCAAGAGAAACATACAACCAGAAATGCCAATACATATAGTTTGGGATGCGTTCAAAGCATATATGAGGGACTGGTTTATAAACCAACAGGCTTGGAAGAGAAAGGAAAGAAATCAACAATATGAACAATTAAGTAAAGAAATTAAGAAACAAGAAGATAAATTAAAAATAGGAGTAAATAAAGAAGAAAATCAAGCAAAACTAAAGATATTAATGCATAAAATGAATGTAATACTAACTCAAGAGATTGCAAAAAAAATAGAATATGCTAAACTATATTACTTTGAGAATGCAAATAAACCTTCCAGATGGCTATCGTATAGGCTTGGGAAGGAAAGAGAAAAACGGAATATATGGGTGCTTAAAGATGAAAAAAATGAAGAAAAATACAAATTGCAAGACTTAAAAAAGATAACAGAAGATTTTTTAAAGAAACTATACCAACAAAAGGAGGAAGAAAAGTTACAAATTAAAGATTATTTAAAAGAGAATAATGAACAAAAATTCAATGAAGAACAAAGGCGTGCTCTAAATGGTCACATTAAAATTTGTGAGTTAACAGAAGCACTTAAGAAACAAAAAAATAAAAAATCACCAGGTCCGGATGGCCTAGGCAGAATTTTACAAAAACTTTGAAGAACAGATAATACTTATATTAAAAGAAGTGATACAAAATATAGAAGAACAAGGGAATTTACCAACATCATGGAACAGAGTGATAATAACTTTAATATCGAAACCTAATACAGAGAAAAACCAAATAAAAACTTACAGGCCTATATCCCTATTGAATGTAGACTATAAAATATATGTGAATATACTAGCGATGAGACTTAAAAGGATATTAAACCAAACTATACATCAGGACCAAACGGGATTTCTCCCTAAAAGATTAATGAGAAATAATATAAGAACTGTTATTAATGTATTAGAATATTATGAAAGCCAACCAGGAAAGCAAGTAGCATTAATGTTTCTAGATGTGGAAAAGGCGTTTGACAACATTTCATGGACATTCTTACTACAAAAACTGGAAAGGTCTGATTGTGGAAAGAACTTTGAGACAATGATTAAAGCGATTTATAAGAAACAGTATGCCCAGATAATGGTAAATGGTGAATTAACAAGAGAATTTGAGATCCAAAAAGGGACAAGGCCACTGTCCCCACTGTCCACTGTCCCCATTGCTGTTTATTTTTGCTCTTGAAACATTAAATGAATTGGTACGGCAAAATGAAAATATAAAAGGTCTGAAGATAAAGGGAGAGGAATACAAACTGAGGGCCTTTGCAGACGATTTAGTATTTATTATGGAAAACCCTAAAGACTCAATTGCAGAACTACTGGATGTAATTCGAAAATATGGATCAGTGGCAGGCCTTAAAATTAACACAGCCAAAACTAAATTATTGATGAAAAATTGCAACACAAAAACTAAGCAAGAAATAAAAATATTACAGATATGGAAATAGTAAAAAAAAGTTAAATACTTAGGTATTATAATATCAAATCGAAATAGTACATTAATGGAAGATAATTATGCTAAGCTACTGGAAGAGATAAAGAAAGATTTAGCAAAATGGAAAGATGTACATATTTCTCTGACAGGAAGAATAGCTACGGTAAAAATGAATATTTTGCCTAGATTTCTATTCTTAGCGCAAAACATCCCAATACTTAAAAAAACACAATATTTTACGGAGCTGGATAAGATAACGAGGAAATTCGTATGGAATGCAAAAAGAGCAAGAATAAAACTACAAGTGTTGCAAGATAGAAACGATAGAGGCAGATTGGGATTACCAAACTGGAAATTGTACTATCAAGCAGCGAGCTTAGGTTGGATCAAGGAATGGATTAATTTGCAAGATGAAAGATGTCTAAAGCTAGAAGGGTATGATTTAGTTATGGGATGGCATGCTTATGTTTGGTATGGTAAGGATGTATCCCATCAACACTTTAAAAACCATATCACAAGATCGGTGCTACTCAATGTCTGGAAAATAATGAAAGAAAAATTTTATAGGAAGACACCAAAATGGGCCTCACCTCTGGAAGCCTTTATAAAGCCAACTCTTCTAACTGGATATAATAAAGAAATATATGAAAGGCTGCTAGACTCCTCAAACAACTTAAAACCTGTAATAGAGTTACAAGCACAATATAATTTAAAACTGTCCTGGTGGGAACAGACACAGTTAAAGTCAAGGTACCACAAAGATGCAAAAGTACGTTTCTATGAGGATAAGAATGAGTTAGATAAAATCTGGTTATCGTCAAATGATAAAATGATCCAGAAATTATATAAAATCTTACTGGAAGAATATATGAGAGATGAAACAACGAAGAATAATATAGTTGCATGGACAAGAGATATAGGTTATACAATTCAAACGGACAACTAGCTAAAGGTCTGGAAACTTATCAAAGTTATGAGAGCGACTAGTTTTAAAGAAAATGTGTTTAAAATGTTTCACCGATGGTATTGGCCACCAGAAAGAATAGCTAAATGTTATGCAAATTGCTCCAACATTTGTTGGAAATGTAAAACAAGTGTTGGAACTTTTTATCATATGTGGTGGCGATGCACAAAGATACAAAAATACTGGACATCTATTCAGAAAATAATACAAGAAATGACGAAAGTGAAACTTGAGCTACGGCTGGAAATATTTCTACTTAATATATTACCAGAATGTATTAATTATAATGAAAAATGTTTAATATTATATACAATGACCATAGCTAGGATACAATGGGCAAAGTATTGGAAACAAGACAATACCCCGAAACAGGAAGAAGTAATAGATAATCTGATGAGGGTAGCTGAAATAGATAAATTGAGTTTAATGTTAAAGGGGAAAAATGAAGAAAGTTTTGCAAAACGATGGTCGGGAATGTATAAATGGATAGAAAATGGATGAATGACTCTAAGATGTATGTATATATAATGAACTAACCAGTCTGTATAAAAGCAATAAATAAAATGTTTTTAAAAAAGGCATTACTAACAACAAAGCTATTGGAGGTGATGGTATCCCAGCTGAGCTATTCAAAGTAATAAAAGATGATGCTGTTAAAGTGCATTCAATATGCAAGCAAATTTGGAAAATGCAACAGTGGCCACAGGATTGGAAAAGGCCAGTTTACATTCCAGTCCCAAAGAAGGGCAGTGCCAAGGAAAGTTCAAACTATTGCACAATTGCACTCATTTCACATGCTAGCAAGTCATGCTAGCCTTCTTCAAATACATTAGAAGCAGGAAACCAGCCAGAGAGGCAGTGGGGCCCTTGGATGGCCAAGAGGTAAAAGGAGTAGTGAAGAATGATAGCAAAATGGTTGAGAAGCTGAATGCATTTTTTTGCCTCTGTCTTCACTGTGGAAGATGAGAAGTGCTTGCCCACTCCAGAACCGCTGATTTTGGGAAGGGTGTTGAAAGACCTGAGTCAGATTGAGGTGAGGAGAGAGGAGGTCCTACGACTGATAGACAACTTAAAAACTGATAAATCACCAGGCCCGGATGGCATACATCCAAGAGTTCTGAAAGAACTCAAATGTGATCTTGTGGATCACCTGACAAAAATATGTAATCTTTCCTTAAAATCTGCCTCCATTCCTGAGGACTGGAAGGTAGCTAATGTCACTCCCATCTTTAAAAAGGGTTCCAGAGGAGATCCGGGAAATTACAGGCCAGTCAGTCTGACGTCGATACCGGGTAAATTGGTGGAAACCTTTTATCCTTAAAAAGGATTCCAGAGGAGATACAAGAAATTACAGGCCAGTCAGTCTGACGTCGATACCGGGTAAATTGGTGGAAACCGTTATTAAGGAAAGAATTAGTAGGCACATAGATGAACAAAACCTATTGAGGCAGACTCAGCATGGATTCTGTAAGGGAAGATCTTGTCTCACTAACCTGTTAGTGGTTTTTTTTTTTTAAATAAAGAATGTGGACAAGGGGGATCCAATAGATATTATTTACCTTGACTTCCAGAAAGCTTTTGATAAAGTTCCTCATCAAAGGCTCCTAAGTAAGCTCAAAAATCATGGGATAGAAGGACAAGTCCTTTTATGGATCAAAAACTGGCTAGTTCATAGAAAACAGAGAGTGAGTGTAGGTGGGCAATTTTCTCAGTGGAGGGTGGTAAGCAGTGGGGTACCGCAGGGATCAGTACTTGGTCCACTGCTTTTTAACTTGTTCATTAATGATTTGGAGATGGGAGTAAGCAGTGAAGTGGCTAAATTTGCGGATGATACAAAGTTGTTCAGGGTGGTGAAAACCAGTGAGGATTGTGAGGCACTCCAAGGGGATCTGTCAAGGATGGGCGAGTGGGCGTCAACATGGCAAATGGGGTTCAATGTGGCCAAGTGCAAGGTGATGCACATTGGAGCCAAAAATCCTAAATATAAATACACATTGATGGGGTCTGAACTGGCAGAGACTGAGCAAGAGAGAGATCTTGGAGTTGTAGTGGATAACTCACTGAAAATGTCGAGACAGTGTGTGACTGCAATAAAGAAGGCCAATGCTATGCTGGGGATTATTAGGAAGGGTATTGAAAACAGATCAGCCAATATAATAATGCCCCTATATAAATCAATGGTGAGACCTCATTTGGAATACTGTGTGCAGTTCTGGGCACCACACCTTAAAAAGGATATTATAGCTTTGGAAAAAGTGCAGAAAAGGGCAACTCGAATGATAAAAGGGTTGGAACACTTTCCCTATGAGGAAAGGTTAAAGCGCTTAGGGCTCTTTAGCTTGGAGAAAAGACGACTGAGGGGTGACATGATCGAGGTTTATAAGATTATGCATGGGAAAGAGCAGGTAAAGAAAGAGGTACTTTTCTCCCTTTCTCACAATACAAGAACTCGTGGGCACTCCATGAAACTGCAGAGCGGTCGGGTTAGAACGGATAAAAGGAAGTACTTCTTCACCCAAAGAGTGATTAACACATGGAATTCACTGCCACAGGAAGTGGTGGGTGCTACAAGCATGGACGGCTTCAAAAGGGAATTAGATAAGCATATGGAGCAGAGGTCCATCAGTGGCTATTAGCCACAAGGTATAGCTAGGGGCTCTGGGGCAAGTGATGCTCTGTCTTCTTGGTGCTTGGGGGGGGGGTCAACAGTGGGAGGGCTTCTAATGTCCTGGCCCCACTGCTGGACCTCCTGATGGCACTGGTATTTCTGGCCACTGTGTGACACAGAGTGTTGGACTGGATGGGCCTTTGGCCTGATCCAACATTGGCGTCTCTTATGTTCTTATGTTCTTATAAGTACCAGCATTTTGAATTATGCTCTGCCTATTTGCAGTTATGTACTACCACAACAGTGAAGAAGGGCTGCTCACCTAGTAGTTAGATAGTGAGGTTAAAGAGGTGAGATATGTGATTGAATCCAAAAGTTATTTTTGCCAACAGAAGGTGGGAATTTTTACCAGTTTTCCCTACTACTACCTGCCCCCCTGTGTTCCTGAAGATCGCCTGTGATCCAGTAGCAGGATTTTGAAAAACATACTGAGCTTCAGCCAACAGAGAATGACCCTTGGATCCAACTCATTATATTTATTTCTTCTTCCTTGGAAAAATATGAAAGTATAGTGGAGAAACCATATCCCTGTGACCCTCTGCCCACTACTTACAGATGTTCATCTGGCCTCATGAACCTTGCCTATTTTGAATAAATAGATTTGATAGTTTAAAATATGGCATTTCAAGGATAAGTTTTCCCCCCCTCCACAAATACTAAAGGTAAGATCGTGTAGCAGAATACTTCTTCAGGTACGAAGGATAAGAATGTGTTGCCAATTACTGATATTCTAGTTTATAAGTGCTACATAAAACATTATCCTTTTACTCCCACTGTCTCTTAAAGAGTAATTCATCAATGTGTTCTTGAACAAATAAGTGGTGATAGGAACACTTCTTATTACAAATACAAATAGCACATTCTTCTCACATGGCTCCTTCTATTCATCATTTTAAAATTACATGGAACAGGAAGGAGAGCCAGTTCTTGGCTGCTTCCCTTGCGGCACATTTTTTAAAAGGTGACATTTTGATGTGAGCATCATTTGCCATGAGTTACTTCAAAATATGGGCTGGGATCTTCTGGGGCCATATCTATTCCTGGCCGTGGACCTAGTAATAATATGTGTTGCTCACAGATTAAAATAAATTCAAAGTGAAGTTTTAAATAACTTCCAGGGTGCTTGTGTCAAAGCCATGTGCACTCCTCTGGCATCTCTCATCCAAGTCTTCTTTTGATGTCATTCCACGGCCTGCGCCTTAAAGAGATGGGAGTACCAGACCACCTCACATATCTCCTGAGAAACCGACAGTTAGAACCGGATATGGAACAAACTGGTTTAGCATCAGAAAAGGAGTACGGCAAGGATGCATATTGTCACCCTGCTTATTTAATTTATACGCAGAGTACATCATGTGAAATGCCGGCCTGGATGAATCACAACCCAGAATTAAGATTGCCGGGAAAAACATCAACAACCTCAGATATGCAGAAAGTGAAGAGGACCTCATGAGCCTCTTGCTCAGAGTGAAAGAGGAGAGCGCAAAAGTGGGCTTGAAGCTCAACATAAAAAAAATTAAGATCATGGCATCCAGCCCCATCACTCTTTGGCAAATGGAAGGGGAAGTCATGGAAGCAGTGGCAGACTTCACGTTCCTGGGATCCAAGATCACTGCAGACGGTGACTGCAGCCATAAAATTAAAAGACGCCTGCTCCTTGGGAGGAAAGCAATGGCAAACCTTGACAGCATAATAAAAAGTAGAGACATCACCCTGCCAACAAAAGTCTGTATAATCAAAGCAATGGTATTCCCAGTAGTAATGTAGGGCTGTGAGAGTTGGACCATAAAGAAGGCTCAGGGCTGGTGCTACCATCAGGCCAACCTAGGCGACCGCCTAGGGCCCAGACGGAGGGCTTGCTTGTGGCCCAGGGACAGCTGGCATGCTCACAGGTCCAACAAGAGGAGCTGGAAGAAGTCCGGCCATGGCACCACATATCTGCCCAGCAACAGTGGCAGTTCTGCAGGGGGGGAGAGAAACGAGAGAGAGAGAGGGCAGCAGAGCCGGGGCAGCGGGCAGGGCAGGCCCAGGGAAGGGGAGGCATGGGCTCACCTGCAGCCACTGGCTCCTCCTCCTCCACTCCTCTGTGCCCTGCAGCACCGGTGCCGATGAAGCTCCAGCTGGACTGCAGTGCCCACACCAGCCCCCCTGCGCCCTCCCCTGGCCAGAAGCCCAGCGGCCATCGATGTCCCACCTGCTGCTGCTGCTGCTGCCTGTGGGGTGTGCCACTCCTCCCACCCCAGCTCCACCCTCACCGACTGATGCCAGCCCTCCCCTGCCCTGGCTCCAGGGCTTCCTGCTCGGAGTCCCCGCCACAAGGCGTGTTCTCCTCGTTGTTCCAGGGCCTCCTTTTTCCTTGGTGGTCCTCTCATCTAAGTACTTCTCACTATCCATAAAAGTTCCTGGGAGAGCCAAAAGATATGCCCCCCCCGAGCACTTTCTGAGCCTCTCAGCTCTGTCAGCCTCTGAGCCCGTCTCCGGGTGGGAGAAACAACTGGAGTGGGTTACTGAGATCCTGCTGGGGAAGTGCTTCTAGCCAGGAGACACAGAAATATGAATGCGTTATTATTATTGCTACTACGGGGTAAGTCTCAGGAGGACTTTCCCTCTCCTCGTGCTACCGAGGCCTGGGCCTGCGGTCCGCATCCCCCCCTCCTGCCCAGCACCGCCAGGACACCACCCAGGACTCCCCTCGGGATGACCTCCCCCCAACTCCCCGACCTTTAGTGCGTCGGGGCAGGCACCCGCCCCTCAACCCTGTGCCAGCAGCAATGCCTGCACTCTGGGGGAGAGAGACCAGGCTGAGGCTGGATCCAGAGGCCCGCCCAGACTTTGCTCATGGGGCCTAACCAGGTGGGTGCTCCTAAAATGCATTTATGTTTGAAAATTGGTGGGTACACAGGTGTGTGGGGGGGTGCCAGAAGGTGGCCTTGCCTAGTGTGCAAAAAAACCTGGTACCGGCCCTGAGCAGACTAAGCGCCGAAGAATAGATGCTTTCAAATTATGGTGCTGGAGAAGACTCTTGAGAGTCCCTTGGACTGCAAGGAGATCAAATCAGTCAATCCTAAAAGAAATCAACCATGACTGTTCCCTGAAAGGCCAGATAATGAAACTGAAGCTCAAATACTTTGGCGACCAAATGAGAAGGGAGCACTCACTGGAGAAGACCCTGATGCTGGGAAAGATTGAAGGTCAAAGAAGACGGGGACGGCAAAGGATCAGATGGTTAGACAGTGTCAGAGATGCAACGAACATGAAACTGAGCAAACTTCAGAGGACAGCGGAAGACAGGAGGGCCTGGCGGGATCTAGTCCATGGGGATGGCAAAGGATGAGATGGTTAGACAGTGTGCAACGAACATGAAATTAAGCAAACTCTGGAGGATGGCGGAAGACAGGAAGGCCTGGCAAGGTGTGGTCCATGGGGTCACGAAGAGTTGGACTCGACTGTGCAACTGAACAACAACATCCAAATACTAACCATGGCCAGCCCTGCTTAGCTTCCAAGCTCTAAGGAGCTCAGGCTAGTTTGGACTATCCAAGTAGTTGATTTATCTTGCACAGAAATTCCCGGCTAGCTGGGGCAGGGAGAGACACCCCTTTCAAGCCCTAATGGTTGCCATTTCCTAACACTTAAAGGCCATTGAGAGGATATCTGCAGCTGTTAAGTACATTGCCACTCTTTTGTCATAGGCTCTGACTCCCCCAAGGCTTGTCACTTTCTACCAAGGAGGCCACAGGACAGAATAATTCACAAACTACAAGCAGAAGAGATGGAAGGCACCTAGTGTCCACATGCCAGAGAGGAAAGATGCATCCACTCCCCACTGCTTTACAGTGTAATCCAAAACAGAGTTATACCCTAAAACCATTGACTTCAGGGGGATTTTTTGTTGTTGTTGTTGTTCAGTCGCACAGTGGAGCCTGACTCTTCACAACTCCACAGACCACATCACGTCAGGCCTTCCGTCCTCCTCTGGAGTTTGCTCAGTTTCATGTTAGTTGCATCCATAACACTGTCTAACCATCTCATCCTTTGCCATCTTAGAAAGGTCTAAACCTATTTAGGATTGCAGTGTCACTTCCCTGGGCAAGGAGATAAATCCTGAATCCTCAAACAATTCACACTAACTAAATGTTAACAAGAGATCTCCTAAAGGCACAAAATGAGGGGGACTGACCTTGCAGAGATGGGGGTCAGAAAACAGGGACTATCATTGGTAAATAGGGAGCATTGGAGCATATCTGTGTTGTTGATGATTGCATAGAAGACAGTGTTTAAATGAGCTTCACATGTAAATACAGGATTGTAGATTCCACTGATGCAGTTGCTGAAAAGTCGAGTATCAGCTTGAAATAAAGCTGTCAAATCAAAGTGGAAATATATGTGATGCTTCACCAAGCTACAATTCCCAGAATTCTTTGGGGAATGTCATGTTTGTTAAACTGATGTAAACTCATAGCATGGATGTGTTCACAAAGAGATGATTAACACATGGAATTCACTGCCGCAGGAGGTGGTGGCTGCTACAAGCATGGACGGCTTCAAGAGGGAATTGGATAAACATATGGAGCAGAGATCCATCTGGGGCAAGTGATGCTCTGTATTCTTAGGGCTTGGGGGGGGGGGCAACAGTGGGAGGGCTTCTAGTGTCCTGGCCCCACTGGTGGACCTCCTGATGGCACCTGGTATTTTTGGTCACTGTGTGACAGAGTGTTGGACTAGATGGGCCTTTGGCCTGATCCAACATTGGCTTCTCTTACGTTCTTATGAGGAAGTCTCAGGGTTAGGTTCTCCTTGTATCGCTTCACATCCTGATCAAAGATGAACTGAGAATGTTTGTACAACCAGGAGCTAGTGTAGTGTTTAAGAAAATGAGCTATGAGGTCCTCAATTACACCTTTTCCAAGAACTCACTAAGTGTGGTCTAGACTAGAGGTTAGACGAGGATGTGTGAGACCCAGGTTTGAATCCCCACTTGGCCGTGGAGGCTTGCTGGGTGACCTTGGGCCACTCACAGACACTCAGCCTAACCTTCCTCACAGAGCTGCTGTGAGGATAAGATGGAGAAGAGGAGAACAATGTAAGCTGCTTTGGGTCACAACAGGGAGAAAGTCAGGGTATAAATGAAGTAAATAATAAAGTGGCCTAAGTCAAGTTATTCCTCATTAGTACCCCACATGTAATATGGAGAGAATAATACTACCCTGCCTTACTGGGCTGTTGTGAAGATTATAACAGGATTAAGAATATTGTGCATTTCAATCACCAAATATGCTTTATAAATGCTAAATATTACTACAATTTTTCATCATCTCTGAAAATAAAAGCAACCCAGCCATAGTTATTTGCAGGCACAGAAGAACAAAGGGCCTCCGTCAGATTGAGAAGAACTCACAAATCTCTTATTCCTGTTATTACTTACTGATAGACTATCAAGCTGGTGAGTAATCTTTGGACAACAAATGCTATTGTTTTACCTCAGGGCCATCATGCCTGCAAGGAAGCAATGCATCGAAACAGGGAACGCGCAAACATTTTAGTTTAAAATGCATGCAATCTATCGAATGAACTTTCCCCTAGATTGCAACTAGACAGTTTTCAGTGACACCTCCAAGCAGTGTTCTCTCTAGGCTGAGTTAGTGTGAGCCAGCTCACAGTTTTTTAGCCCCTGGCTCACACATTTTTGCCTTAGCTCAGGAAGGATGGCTCCAGAGCAAACTCATTTATGCAGTAGCCAAATCACTCGCTCACAACTTTAATGCCAGTAGCTCATAAAGCAGAATTTTTGCTCACAAGACTCCACAGCTTGGAGGAAGCATTGCCTCCAAGTCATGGCATTAAAATGGCAAAGGCGCCGGGGTTAACTGGCTTTCTGCCTCTCTTCATAGCAGCGAATGAGTGATGCCTGGATGGCATACCGACTCCTCATGCCCATTCATGCCTGTGGTGTTTCTGTATGCAGAGTGAATATGTCTTGTGGAATCATGGGTGTGGGCATTTTGTGCTATTTCCCAGTGCCTGAGGTGTCTGAGTGGGATGCTGCTTCTATCACCCTTATTGTTACTTATTGAGATTTCAGCCTCCATTTTCTGTGTTTTTAATTGTAATTAACCTCCCCCTTTGTTCTTATAAGAACTGCCATATTTTTTAATCCACTGTTCTCTGCTTTCCACCTGGTGCTGGGGAGCATTTATTAATGCCTGTCTTTTATATTCTCAGATGGAGACTGCTATTCCTCCCCCCTTCTTCATCCCAGAAGACTCTGCTGCAACTTGAAGTCTCTTACACCCAACGCCACCTTATCTAATTAAGTTTGCAACACATTCTGCTCAAGACAAGAGGTTTTTCCATATTAGCTTGAGACACCTGTTTCTCTCCCCCCCACTCCCCCTTCCCCTTTAAAAAAATGTGTCCTGGGCAAGAGCTCTGGAGAATTCAAAAGCTGGCACTCTGACATTGGGTCAGTTGTAATAAAATATATCACACAACTTGCTCTTGGACAGTGCTTTCCAGCTATTAACCTACAGAAACCAGGGCATCAGGGGTTCTTTATCACTGAACGAGGGGTGCGGAGGAAGCCTTGAAAGGGAGAAAACAGAGGAAGGAACGGACAAGAGTTTAGCCATTTGATGCCGTGCTTTTAATCTGTTTGCTATTGAGCACAGTTTTCTCTGGCAGTCTTGCTAGCCATGGATTCTTCTTAGTCAAATCCCTACAAACTCACACACACACGGACAATGTCAGGGGGGCTCCGTTATTAATGCTTTTCTGTCTTCTATTTCTTTAGTCGAGTGTCATAATTTGCTCCCCGTGTTTCTTTTCACCAGATTCCTTTTAGCGTTTCCATCCAGTTCCCTCACCTGTGCCTGTGGAGAGAGCCAGTTTGGCGTAATGATCAGGAAAGCGGGATATAATCTGGGAGAACTGGGTTTGATTCCCCACTTCTCCACATACAGCTGCTGGTGTGACCTTGGGTCAGTCACAAGTTGTTTCAGAGCTGTTCTCTCAGGAGCAGTTCTTGAAAGAGCTCCCTCAGCCCCACCTACCTCACAGGGTGTTTGTTGTGGGAAGGGGAAGGGAAAGGGAAAGGAGATTGTAAGCCACTTTGAGACTCCGAGTGAAGGGTGGGGTATAAATCCAATCTCCTCCTCCTCCTCCTCCTCCCCTTCCATAAGGAGGACCACATGCAAACCACATAGACATACCCAAGATTCCTGCAGCAAACAAAAGGGCATTTCAGCTCATAAGCCAACAGGGTGCAGTGGTTAGAGCATCAGACTAAGATCTGGAAGACCCCAGTTTGAATCCCCACTCTGCCACTGGAGACTCGTGGGGGGACCTTGGGCCAGTCACTCTTTCTCGGCCTAACCTAATTCACAAGATTGTTGTTCTGAGGATAAAATGGTGGCGGGGAGAATAATGTTGGTAGTTGGTTTGAGTCCCCTTTTGGAGGGGAAAGAAGGGCATAAATATATTTTCTGTCTTCTGCAGAAGAGTTGCCAGCTCTGGTTTGGGAAATACCTGGAGATTTGGGGGGTTAAGCCCAGGGAGGGTGGGGTTTGAGGCATCTCAGCAGGGTATGATGCCATAATGCCATAGAGTCCACTCTCCAAAGCAGCCATTTTCTCCAGGGGGAACTGACTTGGGTTGTCTGGAGATCAATTGTCATAGTAGGAGATCTTCGTGTTCCATGGGGAGGGCGGCAACCCTGTGTGCATAACCAGATGCACCTGCCAAAATTCCACATTCTTGCCCATTGTTAAACATAGAGGAACCTCATCTTCCATTGCCTCTGGCCACCCTGCCTTTGAGTTCAGATTTCTTGGCTAGTCTTAATGGTCAGTTGAACAAGGGACAACCCATGACCAATCAATCAAATAGCTAGTTAACTGCCCATTCCTTAGTTCGTGATGAACATAGAAGAGAAGTTCTCTAGGGTGGCCAACATATCATCACCTGCTCATGCACCTTCAACTGCAACGTGAATCGCTGAAATCAGCAGGTGAACCTTTTCATGGCAGAGATAAGACTAGGACACACTAATGGCTGCACATCAAGCTGGTACTGAAGGAGAGGGAAATACGTTGGCATACCTAGGGTTGTTGACCTACCCTGCAACAGCTTTGAGTATCTTGTCCACAAGACTTCAAACTGAGAATGTTCATTACACGCTTTGTAATTAAGGCAAAGGGAACATGGGAGAAATTATAAGGTGATAGCTAGACTGAAGATAATTTGAAGGATTCTGTGGTCATTGCTACATTTTGGGGGAATTGCCTTCATGGTCATATTTGTTTGGGTTTTTTTTTAAACAATGTATGCTTTTTATTACACAGATGTTTGAATGTACTTGATTTCTTTGTTTCCCCTTTCAAAGCAAGTTTCCCCTCTTCAGATTAATTTTTTCCAACAGAAACAGGTGAAACAACAGCATGATTTTTAAACAATAGGAAAATCTGAGTACAAAAGCTGGCATAGGAAGCACTGCAGGTGTACTACCTTAAAACAAATCACTGTTTTGGAACTACTCAGTAGGCTTTTCATGTCAAAAGCTTCAATGGAGACAATTCCTGACCAATTAATCAAATAGCTAGTTAACTGCCCCTTCCTAAATTCATTATGAACATGGAAGAGAAGTGTGCATGCACACGAAAGCTTAGGCTGCAGTCACACACACACACACACACACACACACAAACACACATATGGAGGATATCAGGGCCCTGCGGGACCTTTTAAAGTTCTGCAGGGCCTGCAAGGAGCTCTTCCGCCAGGCTTTTAAATAGGAGCTGCCACCACTACTGTTGCCATTAATTATTCCATTGAATTTCTGGAACTTAGGCCCAGATGCATTGCTAAATCTCTATCTGCTTGAGGGATGATGACTGGATGGACAACGTGGATTTAGATCTAAAGTCTTGTTGTCCGTGTTTGAAACTTGTTAGCCCACGTGCTGTTAAAACTGTTGTTGGATAAGATTGACATCACTGCTAAATATAATAAGACAACCAGAGAACTGAATTTTGGTTGAGAAAGAGTTGTCTCGAAACGCACTCGAGATGTTCGTACGCTCTTCTTCAGTTTTTGACGTCCTGTGTTCTGAAAACATGAAAATATAGAATACTAACATCACTCAACGTCATTTGTAACAAGTTGATTTTTGTCTCTTTATTACTTGTAAACTCTGCAGCAATTTCCTTCATTTTTTTGTCCAAATTTTGTGAGCCTGTGGGAACCTTTGGAATGCTGAGAGGTACAGCTCAAAATGACTGCCACAGGAGGTGGAGCCAAATGCAAAAAGGCTGTGACAGAAGGTGGAGCCGAATGCAATACCTCCCTCTTTGCTTTGCAAAAGAATCACAGGAGGGGGAATAAAAAGAAATGAAAGAAAGCCTGGGGGGCAAAAAGGTGGAAGAGCAGAAATAAAAAGGAAGGA
>NW_015173673.1:673075-674191 GCF_001447785.1 Gekko japonicus | reverse complement strand
GCTTACAAACTCCTTTCCCTTCCCCTCCCCACAACAGACACCCTGTGAGGTAGGTGGGGCTGAGAGAACCCTTGACAGAAATTGCTCTTTTTCAAGAACAGCTGTGCCAGAGTTATGGCTTGCCCAAGGTCATCCAGCCAGGTGCAAGTGGAGGAGTGGGGAATCAAACCCGGTTCTCCCAGATTAGAGTCCGCACACTTAACCACTACACCAAACTGGCTCTCTCCAGAAGAAGGAAAGTCTGACAGAAAAATGGAACCACACACTGACTGAGGATTGGCCTGATGCTTACCAGTCATCCTGATCCTCCTGTAGGGTTGCCAGCTAATGGCAGGAAATGGGGGGTAGGGACATAGGAGAGGTGCCAGCATAGCGCACAATGTGATATCACAACCACAGAAAAATTGAGTTTCCGGTGATTCCTTGGGTGAGATTTTCCCAGAAGTGGCATCACAGACAGTGGTTTCATTCCACCCCTCCCCCCACTGCCCATCAGAATGGTGGCAGGAAAAGCAAGTTGCAAAGTGAGAGGGCTCTAGAGACCCAGCGACTGTGCCCTCCAGCGGCTGTAGCTACTATTACAGCCACTGAAAACTCATTTGAATTATTTGAATCGTGGCAACCAGTAACAAGTCCTGCCTTATAGTGGTTTTAACTACCCACACATTGATTGGGTCAATATGTGTTCAAGTTAGGAGAAAGAGATTTGGTTTCTAGATATTCTCAATGACTGTGCCATGGAGGAGATGGTCACTGAACCTACCAGGGGGGAGGCGATCCTGGACATGGTCCTAAGCAGGGGTCGTTTCATAGAAAAAGAGCTAGGGGAACTCATTAGCATAACTCATTAGCATATGCCACACCCCCTGACATCACCGGAAGTGTGTCATAAGGCCACACCCCCTGACATCACCGGAAGTGTGTCATAAGGCCACACCCCCCGCCCCCAACGGTCCCGGCCGGCGGGAGTGCAAGGAAGCCCCGCGAAGGCCCTCCCTGGCCCCAGGCAGGCAGGGGTGGGGAGAGGCAGGGAGGAAGCAACTTACCCTCCCTCTTCTCCTGCCTCCTCCTGGCTGAATGAGGGCCGGAAGCGGGGCGGGCGGAAGCAGGGGGCAG
>NW_015173673.1:670385-670508 GCF_001447785.1 Gekko japonicus | reverse complement strand
TAAGCCCTTCGGCTTTTTCCGGCGTCCCTCGTTGTCCTTTCGGTCCTTCTGCGCACGCGCGCTGCACCGCACGGCTGCCAGCACTCGGCACTCAGCACTCGACACACAGCTCTCTGCCCCACT
>NW_015173673.1:643834-670352 GCF_001447785.1 Gekko japonicus | reverse complement strand
CCACGGCCGTCCGGTACGCCCTCTCCACACGTCCTCACGCCCTCTCTTCACACGGCCCCGCACCTCCACCCATCCACTGCGCGCAGCACCTGGAAGACAGCGCGACGTTACTCCACGTCAGCAAGGTAGTTCAGAAGCTTCCCCCCCCTCCTTCTTCCCTTCGTTTAACCCTTCACCTTATTGAAAACACTTGTGGGTTAAGTTTCTGGCCGCTTAAAGGGACCTTGCCCCCCTCTTCACCCAAATTCACCAAAATTCACTTGTGGGTTTTTAAACTAGTAATTAATAGAAGATAGTTCTTTGCCACAATGATTCCTTTAGTAATGTTTTCAGGATACTTAACTTCGGTTGTGTAGGACTTTCTCTAGTTGTGACTCTTCCTTGTCTCCTCTGGCTGCGTCTTGAGCTCGTCGTCAAGCGTCGGGCGTTCTTTTGTCTTCCGCTTTAGAGGCGTTTTCCAGCGTCCAGGAAGGTTGCCTGCCTTTCCTTTTAGCTAGAATGAAAGCCCCTTGCTTTCTTTTCCCCCCTCCGAGGCGAAAAAGTTCAGGGGTTTGATAGTTCTTTCCCCAAAAAGACAAATAGAAAGGCAGTGGCTCCGCAGCAAAGCTGCAAACGTCCACCCTCGACGAAAACCGGAAACGGAACCTTAACTTTCTTTTTCAACTCTCATAACTCTAACAGACACCCTTCAACTGACACTCTTGACTGACATATCTTATCCTCCCTCCCCCTCTCTGTCAATCACCAATCACACCACATGCCTGTCCAGCATTCTACATTATCCTCACACATCCATGCAAACCACTTTTAAAGACACAAACACAAAAAACATGAAATCGTTACAAAAGGATAAAGAGGTTAGGGCTTCTTAGCTTGGAGAAACTGAGTGGTGACATGATAGAGGTTTACAAAATTATGCATGGGATAGAGAAGGTAAAGAAAGAAGTACTTTTCTCCCTTTCTCACAATACCATATCTCGTGGGCACTCAATGAAATTGATGAGCAGTAGGTTTAGAACAGATAAAAGGAAGTACTTCTCCACTCAAAAAGTAATTAACACATGGAATTCACTGCCGCAGGTAGTGGTGGCAGCTACAAGCATAGACAACTTAAAGAGGGGACTGGATAAATGTGGAGCAGAGGTCCATCAGTGGCTATTAGTCAGAAGGTATAGAGGGAGCACTATGCATGGAGCAGTGATGCTCTGTATCCTTGGTGCTTGGGGGGGCCACAGTGGGAGTGTTTCTGGTGTTCTGGCCACACTGGTGGACCTCTTCCTGACATGGCAGCTGTGAACATGTTTAGTGACACATGTCTGAATCAAACCCTAAGAGGCCAAATTGCCTGAAATGCTGCTTCCCCTTCCCCCATGAAAAGGGAAGCTACTGGTGGGATTTGCTCTTTTCTGTGCCTCTTAAAAGATACAGAAGTCCTCTCCATCTGGGAACAGGATTTTTAACCTGTCTGAGCAGAAGCAAATCCAAGGAAAGGTAATTAGCATCCTGATGACTGCCAGAGCATTTGTATGGATTTTGCATTATCAATCAGATCTTGAGTAGGACTAATCCCCCTTGAAAGAGATGCAAAGATGCGGGAGGCTGTGCATATCCTCAAGCCTTAACCCAGTTTTTAACAATCTTCTAGAACCTCTCTGAAGAGCCAGCTATTAACTTGGCACCTCCATCCGCTGATTTAAAGAAAATTGGCACAACATATGCCAGCCAAGGGTGTGCATTCAGCAGGTGGCTCACCCATTAGGCAACTGAAACAGCTGCACACAGCTGCAGTTCAGCAGAGTTAGCAGAACTGCAGGGACTTGAATCTTAATGCAACTCTGCAGGTTAGAGCAGCCAGCTTTCCCTCCCCCTTGACTGTGAGTTCCACAACTGTATGAGAGGCAGACATTTGGGAGACAAAGTTTTGCTGGCATAGAAATATAGTGGTGCTCTGCATGTGGGGAAAAAATGTATGAATTAGACCTTAGAGACCCAAATTACAACAAACGTCACTGTATGTTACAAAAGACGTAGTATTTATTTATTTATTTTATTCAGTTTATAGCCTGCTCTCCCTGAAGCCGGCTCAGAGTGGATTAACATCAAAGCATCAAATACAATTTTAAAAACCTGTAAAACAGCACACAATTACAATAAATGCAGTAAAATGCAATATAAATACAACAATTCTATAAAATTCCAGATGGCATATGGAGGGGCAAGAGGAAGAAGAGGGGGAGGTCAAATTGATGGGTGAGTAGAGATTGCACCATTTGTGATGGAAAACTCATGGCCTAAAGAGCAGGCCCTTCCTCCAAGGAGCTGAAGGTAGTGTACATGCTTCTACCTTCAGCTCCATGTGATCTGTACAGTATGTCTGCTCTCACTGGGTGTCCTAAATGGGCCAGCATGCTCTCTCAGGCTAGCCTATCTTACAGGGTTGTTGTGAGGACAAAACACCTCAGAATGGGGCCAGCTACCTGGTTACCTCACCAAGGCAAACCTGCGCCTGCAAGAGTTACTGGAGATGTCTGCCACGCCGCCTCTCTCTCCAACCATTGGTCAGCCCGCCTCTGTCCTCTGCTCTGCATCTCTTCCTTCCCGGTCTCCCTTTCTGTTCCCCTTTTATCCTCCTCTCCACCCTGTCCCTCTCTCTCACTGGCTGTTGGGCTGTCCTTCGTTGGTAGTCCCGCCTCCCAATAAGAGCGCCGATGCTTTGCCAGGTGTGGGGGCGTTCTGCCCACTCCCAAGGCACCCGAGGGCCTCAGCGGTGGCATCTCCTAGGGACCTGCCCTAGTCGCGTACCCGGGGAGGCAACTGCCGGGCCGTCTTCATGTCGGGGCTTCTGCTTCTGCCCCTGACCTCCTGGTCGGCTGCTTCTTCGCTTGTTTCGGGGCCATAGGGCTTTCCTTCGGAGCCATTAACAGCTGAGGTAAGTGGGGGGTCTTCAGGGGGCGGATGGAACAGGGGCCCGTAGGAGAGGACCGGCCCGTCAGAGCCGGGACAGGACTCAAACCAAACCTCTAAAGCCCTGTTGTACAGGCAATTGGGGCAGACACGGGTTTAAACAAACAAGCCCGCCATTGTCATTGGAGCCTTGGGCTGGAACTCTCTGGGACTGCACACTTCCCTATTCTAAAACCCACTAAACATTAATGACAGAAGCTGTTTTCATAAAGGGACATGCAGAAACAAACTAGCAATGTTTATAGAATGGACCATGGCATTAGTGGTACAGCAACTTTTTTTGCATGCATGGATGGATAAGGTCCAGGTTCAGTCCTTGTCATATCCACTAAAACAAGTCAGGTACTAGGTAGGGTTGGGAGAGAAGACTCCATGTTATAGCCGGTCAGATCACAGAAGCTAAGCAAGGTTGATATTTGGATGGGAGACCACCAAGGAAGGCATTGCTGGGGAAGGCAAGGGCAAACCACCTCTGCTCATCTCTTGCCTTGAAAACCCCTTGGTGGGATTGCCATAAGTTGGTTGGGGCTTGATGGCACATACAGTAAGTAGGGCTGGCAATAATCCGTAGGAAAAAAGGCCTGTCATTTCAATAGATGCTTAATTACATGTTATTTATCAGGTGATGCTATTTACCTCCATGCCCTGAAAAGCTTCAACTGCCCATTTCCACACATTAATCCTCTATTAAAGGGACAAGATGGCTTTTCTTCAGGCTGGTTGACAGCCCTCGTAGTAAGTGATGTGAAGGAACTCCGCTTGAGACCCTGCAGAGCTATTGACAATCAAAGTAGACAACTTTGACCTTGATAGAACCTGACCGTATAAGGCAGCTTCATATGTTTTACATTGAGTTTCCCTCTCCTTCCTTCCCCTTTGAAGGTGACTTCCACCCCGCTGAGTTAGTGCTTAGCAGATTGTGTAGAAGTGCCACAATGAGATGACTTCATCAGAGGCTCAGTTTTTGGCAATCCATTGTTGTTTAAGGAAGTTCACAATTGTGTACCAAACCCCAAATGTAGTCTATGGTAGTGCACATGACTAGTCTGAGGCAACTGGAAGGTGAGGCTCTTCTTGCAGATGCCACCTGCTTTGGGCCAGAACACCACTTCTCTGGGTCCAATACAAGCTTGTGACACCCCACCCCCCGCACCACACACAATTTATGAAAGAAAATTTTCTATTTCATTTCTGAATAATAAAATAGAGAGACCATATCACAGTAAAGAATTTGCAGCCTGGGATGGTAACTCTCAATGCAGCAAAGTGTACCCATTTTCCTGCCTACCCCGGATACACAGTGAAATGGTTGAGAGTTGAGGTCTATAATGATTCTTGACAAAGGTTCAGGGTGTGGTAAATTCCTAGCAAACATTACTGTTACCAGCCCCTCAGTTCTTTCCAAAGAACAAATGTTCTCAGCAAGCACCCTTGAGTCAAACCAATGGTGACGTTTCTAGGCCAAAGTGTTGTTGTTTTATACAGGAGGTGACAAAAACTGTGGAGATATTTTTTTTTGTAACTTTCTTTTTATTGAATAACAACATTTTTTACAAACAAACAATCAAACAACTTTTCAAATACAAGCATATAAATATAAACAAAGTTTTAAATTCAATTGTAACATTAACAATCAACCTAAACCTTGAAGCAAGCATACAACAGTCTACTAATCCTGCTATAATTTCAACAGCTGTTCTGTGTTTAATAAAATGCAAAATCTTCATACCTTGGTGGTTTCTTAATAACTTCGTTTGGTTCTGATTCTATATAACTAAAAAAGGTAAACCATTTTTCCATAAAATTCAATTTTTTTGTAGGATTATCTGCCAGTTCTAGTTGTATTGCTATTTTATCTTGGACTATCACATCCCACACTTTGTGGAACCAATGTTTTAATGTTGGAATTACTGGTTTATTCCACTGTTGGGCTAATACAGTTTTGGCAGCCAATATAAGCTGTGCTGCAATTTCTTTGTTCAATTTAGTCATTGTGGAATTTTCCCAGCAGTTTAAAAGTATGGATTCTGGACTATTTGGAATTGCATGACCCACTATTTTGCCTATTATCTCCAATACTGAAATCCAAAATTCTTGAACCTTAGGGCAAGACCACCAACAATGTTTAAATGAACCAACATCATCACATCCCTTCCAGCATTTTGGTGTAGCAACAGTGTGACTATAATACAATCTCTGTGGTGTCAAATACCACCTTGAGAATAATTTATAATTTTGGAGTCTATGATTTAGTGATTTAGTAGAGAACAATGGTAATGACCATATTTTCTTCCATTGCTCTTGACTTAATTCTATTTGACAATCCTTATGCCATGCTTTTTGTTGAGTTGTAAATTGTGTCCAACTTTTATCATTGATACTTGCATACATAATTCTTATAATACCCTTTTTTCCTTGTACATCCATTTTCATTAGTTTTTCCATGTTAGTCAGGTTTCTGTCTAAATTATTACGAAGATCATTTGTATTTGCCATATGATGTATTTGTTGGTATTGCATCCAAGTTATTCGTATTGTATATTTGTTTTCTAGTTGTTCCTTTGTAAGTAAAATGTTTTTGTCGTATATATGGTTGAGTCTGTAAATGTTTTTATTTCTCCATTCTCTAAATGTGTTAAGTTCTTGTCCTGGTGTAAACCATTTCTGGCCTAAAAAGGATGACATTGGCGATATTCCCGGCGCCAATATATTTCTATAGTTGTCCCATATATCCAAGGTAAGTTTTAAAAAAGGATTCTGGTTGATAAGTTGTCCTCTTTCTGTTTTTTTATTCCAAAGTACCTCATGTAAATAAGCAGATTTTATATAGGTTCGTTCTATCTCAAGCCAATCTTTTTGCGCATCTGGGGACGCATAAAATAATATTGTTTTTAATTGGGTAGCATGATAATAAAGTTTTAAATTGGGTAATGCTAAACCTCCCAAGTTCAGAGGTCGAGTTAAGAGGGAGTATCCAATTCTGGGAGTTTTCTTTCCCCATAAAAATTGTTTCCATTGCTTGTCCCAATTTTTAAATTCCTTATTTGGTATTGAGATTGGCAAATTTTGAAATAAATATAAAAACTTTGGAAAAATAATAGTTTTTAATAGTTCAATTTTTTCTAATAATGACAAATTAAAATTTGCCCATTGATCCAGAAGGTCACTTTGTGTTTTAATTAAAGGGTCATAATTACTTTTATATAAATCTTCCAAATTCAACGGGATTTTAATGCCTAGATGTGTCCAACCTGTTTTTACCCATTTAAATGGAAAGTATTTCAAGATATAATTTTTTTCCTCATTTGAAATAAAGATGGGGTATAATTCAGTTTTTTGAGAATTAATTGTAAAACCTGAGATTTCGTGAAATAAATTTAATTTTTCCATCACAAATTGTAAAGTGGTTTTTGGTTTATTGATATATATAACCGTATCATCTGCAAAAAGACCTAACTTATACATCCTATCGTTTATTTGAATTCCTAAAATATTAGATTCATTTCTAATTGCCCACGCTAGAGGTTCCAAAGAAATAGCAAATAAAAGTGGGGAGAGGGGGCAACCCTGTCTTGTCCCCCTCGTTAAATAAACATCATCAGACCTATAATTATTTATTTGGAGTTGTACTGCAGGATTGTTATAAATCGTGTCTATTGCTTTCCTAAAGTTTGGACCAAAGTTCATACATTTTAAAACTTGTTTCAGGTACGGTATTTCAACTTTGTCGAATGCCTTTTCGGCGTCCAGTGCTAATATAACCGAGCTTATTCTGTTTTGCTTACAATGATTAATGATGTTTAGTGATTTACATATGCTGTCCATTATATTCCTTCCTGGAATAAAACCAGCTTGATCATGGTGTATATAATTACTAATTATTTTATTCAATCTAGCAACCAATATAGATGAAAATTTTTTAAAATCGTGGTTCAAAATAGATATAGGGCAGTATGATTCCACTTTAAGTTTATCTTTACCTGGTTTTGATAATACTATTACTTTGGCCTCGGACCATGATTTCGGCATCTTTCCATTTGTTAATACAAAATTGCATGTTTGCAGAAGGGGTGGAATGATTAAAGTTTGAAATTTGGAATAATATTCTATTGGTATTCCATCTCTTCCCACCGATTTATTTTTCTTCATCTTTGCCTGTGGAGATATTTTAAGTAGTTAACTAACACCTATTCTGAGACCTTTGTCAGAAACAGCTGTCTGCTTAATTTTAGTGCTTTCAAAGAAATACTAATGTAAGGAGAGGAAAGTAAACTGGTAGTGGCAGACCAGCACCACCACACTCTATATGTGGGAGCTGCAGTATCCTTCCCGACACGAATACCAATTAATACCTTCAGGTTGTTCCAGCCTAAAACCAGCACAACTGAAAGGAGAATGGTCTTCTTCATAGTGAATCAGACTCTCAAAAGCTTATACTCTGAAAATCTTGTTGGTCTCTTAGGCACTACTGGGTTAAATCTAGCATTGTTACTGTATGTAACATGCACTAGTATCCGGAAAGCGCGGGGTAGGGGCAGACATCTGATTGCGGGAGCGCTAGTATCCCATGGCATCTGGCACCCGTCCACATCACGTCACAAACCGGATGTTTTTCTTAAGCTCATGTGCACAAACATGAAACTGAAAGCAGTGCTGCTCCGCAGAACTGCTCATGCACACAAACGCGAAACGCTTGTGTGATCACACCACCCTGCTTCTTTGCCACGCTGCAGCATCGCAATGTGATTGCCAGCTAGCAGCCTAAGCACGGAGACTCAGGGGACCGTGTGATAGGGCTACCGCACTTTATTTTGCTCCGGGGGGAACAGCCACGCCTTCCTGAAGGGCACTGAAGATCCTGTCTCTTCAAATGTTGGTATGTTCATAAACATTATCATTCAGTTTTATCTGTAATTGTAAAGTTGTTAGGTTTATGATAAATGTTTGTTATGTTGAAAACCATTTAACTCCTTGAACTTTTTTTTTGTACTTTTGAAGCAGTTTCACCTTTTTCAAGCCATAAGGGTGCTGTCATTTATTGATTTGGAAAAAATACATTAGAAACGGTTATGTTTACATATTTTCTTCAGCTTGTACAGTGGTTTTTGAGGTTGCCACATGAGTGATCATGGATGAATCAGACCTTAGAGACCCAAATTACAGGTTGTGGGTGCCACAATAAAATGGCTGCCACAAGGGCTGAATACAATCACAATAATCGTGCTTGACATGTTTCCTGGCTCCTGTTTTATTATTCCCCAAAGAGGGTCAGTCCTGGCCCTCTTCCACTTCACTGGAACAGGAGGTGCTTCAGAAGAGCTCAGGAGGCATCACATTTAGGTTAGCAGGGAGTTTGACTGTGTGGATCACAACAAACTATGGCAGGTCCTTAAAGAGATGGGAGTACCAGACCACCTCACATGTCTCTTGAGAAACCTGTATAAGGGCCAAGAAGCAACAGTTAGAACCGGATATGGAACAACTGATTGGTTTAGCATAGGAAAAGGAGTACGACAAGGATGTATATTGTCACCTTGCTTATTTAATATATATGCAGAGTACATCATGCGAAATGCTGGCCTGGATGAATCACAAGCGGGAATTAAGATTGCTGGGAAAAAGATCAACAACCTCAGATATGCAGACGATACCACTCTAATGGCAGAAAGTGAAGAGGACCTAAAGAGCCTCTTGCTCAGAGTAAAAGAGGAGAGCGCAAAAGTGGGCTTGAAGCTCAACATCAAAGTAACTAAGATCATGGCATCCGGCCCCATCACTTCTTGGCAAATAGAAGGGGAAGTCGTGGAAGTAGTGACAGACTTCACGTTCCTGGGATCCCAGATCACCGCAGACTGTGACTGCAGCCATGAAATTAAAAGACGCCTGCTCCTTGGGAGGAAAGCGATGGCGAACCTAAACAGCATGATAAAAAGTAGAGACATCACCCTGCCAACAAAAGTCCGCATGGTCAAAGCAATGGTATTCCCAGTAGTCATGTATGGCTGCGAGAGTTGGACTATAAGGAAGGCCGAGCGCCGAAGAATAGATTCTTTTGAACTATGGTGCTGGAGAAGACTCTTGAGAGTCCCTTGGACTGCAAGAAGATCAAATCAGTCAATCCTAAAAGAAATCAACCCTGACTGTTCCCTGGAAGGCCAGATAATGAAACTGAAGCTCAAATACTTTGGCCACCAAATGAGAAGGGAGCACTCACTGGAGAAGACCCTGATGCTGGGAAAGATTGAAGGTCAAAGAAGACGGGGACGGCAAAGGATGAGATGGCTAGACAGTGTCATAGATGAAACGAACATGAAGTTGAGCAAACTTCAGAGGACGGCGGAAGACCGGAAGGCCTGGTGTGATCTGGTCCATGGGGTCGCGAAGAGTCGGACTCGACTGTGCGACTGAACAACAACAAATCTCCATCATAGGAGGATGCTAGGCTTGGAGCCTCCAACACTTTGCAAAGCTTCCCTGTGTTTTGTTACCGGACTCATCCCTTGTGTCAGCCATTTTGTTGTGGCACTCACAACCTGTTCTCAAAATTTCAAAAGCAGTCTACAGAGTCAAGAAGGTTGGGGACCCTAGATGGTGGGAAAGATGTGACAAAGAAGAAAAAAGGGAAAAAAAACTGAACCTAAACCTAGAATTCAGAACCTAAAAAGGTTAGTCAAGAATAGAAGATGGCCAACTCTAAAAACCTAATTATGAAACATACAAAAATATACATGTATTTATTCAACATAAATTAAAATAACAAACAAGGGCCCATTCCTACCTCATATACAAATATAAAAAAACATACAAGGGCTAATAAGATAGACCTAACACGTTTCGGCCTTTACAAGCCTTCCTCAGAGGTTGAATACAGACAGAACATGTTGGCTGATATGCAAAAATACATACAATCATACATATATGGAATAAAGACCAGAAACCAATTGTTCCAAAGTTTAACCACTGGGCAAAGAAAAGAAATACAAAAATACAAATGAAGCCTCCAGTGCAATCACATGTCCAGTAGTACTTCTCTCTGGTCAACTGTATATTCTTCTGAGATTGTGCAGCCAAATGTTCCCAGTAAAATGTTCCTTAGGTTAAAAGCAGTGCTGATCAAAAAGGTGTTGGGCCTATATAGTAGATTTCAGGATTCAAATCTTTTTTTGGGGGGGAAATTGGAATCTATAAAAAAAACATTACCAAGTATTCACTACCGAGCTGTCCTGAAACTATCCTACCTAACCTTTGGACTAATACCTCCATACCTAAATTGAGAAAAGACCTTATATCTTTTTTGTTAGCAGCTGTGAAGACTTTACTTGCCCAGTATTGGAAATCAGACAAGATTACCACTATTAAACAATGGTTCCATAAAATTTGGGATCATATAGTAATGGATAAGATATCAGTCTCATTAGCAATTGTAGAGAACCCTTTGTATCAATCTGATTTTATGGAAAAATGGTTCCCTTTTTTTTAACTAGATAAGCAATTTTGAATCAGAAGATAACACTTTGCTTAAGAAATATACTCACTTCTCGTTTATGTATGTAAAAATGCAATGCAATCTTCATTACTTTTTCTGTTTATTAATGTTATGGTTATGGATATACTGTTTCTGTACTAACTATGTAATCAATATGTGAAATCTGTGAATGTTGTAGTTTTGTAGGGTTATAGTTGAAAAAGTTATAAATAATTATTTTTAAAAAGGTTTTTTTTTTTTAAAAAAGGAGGGTCCACTTTCTAAGATATGTCTGGTATCAAGGGTATATAAAATAACGATTTCTTGTTATGATGTCAACTTTGCCTTACAGTAATTACTATATTCACAATTGACAGGCTTTGTTCATGATGAGAACAAGCCAGGATGTCTTTGCTTCACACATCCCCAATCTCCTCTCCTTACATTCATCTCAAGATTTTTAGGATTTTTGTTTTGTTTTATTCAGAGCTAATCACAGTTTGTTATGATGTCTGAATCGAACAAAATGACCAACTGTGGTTTGTTTCCTAGCCTACAAACTGAGATTCCAAACCAGGATAAACCTGTGGTTTAAAATCCTAATTTATAAACGAACCACGGGTTGTATATTTGTCTGGTTCATACATCATAATAAACTGTGATTATTTCCGAAATGAGAAATGTTCAGTTTCCCAGGTGTATGTAAGGGAAGGGGGATGGGCTTTATGAACCAAGAACATACTGACTTTTTCCAGTTTTTTGAAATCTGGTTGCAGACATAGTATGGAAGAATTATGGCACTGTGTGTTTTGCATACACTGTAAGCCCTGTTATTAGGAAATTATATCTCTCCTTTGTAATAGATGAAAGCAGCCAGTGCCATCTCTCCTGAATGTGTGTTGTTTCTTGGCCTCCCTTTCCAAAAAGTGACTTGCTGTCAAAGAATTTTCCACAGGCATTATTACAGCAATAGTTCCATGTTCTTCAGCTTCTTCTCCCAGCAAGTTGCCTCTTGTCACTGCTGGCAACTAGGCAAAAATATCTGTTACAGGATGATAGGTGACCTTAGCAAAGTTTCCACCATGGAGCTAGCCAGGAACACTGCACTCAAGGGTTTAAGCAGAACTGCCATGGACAGACAGCACAGCAAAATGGAGAAGTTCCACACTTTACCTCCCATAGAAAGCTGATGTACAACACTGTCAGCACAAGCAGGTCTGCACTATTGCAAGCACGCACATCTGTCTGGAATCCAACATCAGCAAGAGTGAATTATGTGCCACGGCCCCACCTTGGAGGTAACACGCATACCTGGAAGGAAAGCATAAATGAATTCACTAGTTTTATGTTCCTTTTTGTGCACATCAAACAACAAGCTCATATTTCTGGCAACTTTTAAAATACTTGGTGAGCACAAATTCATGTCATTAGGATGTCATTCATCACTTTTTTTTGTCCCTGGCTATTGCTGCTTCTTCTCCATGACATGTTTCTTCTCTCTCTCTCTTTGTTTTTTGGCCCTCACTATCCCTGACATTATTTGACCTCACTGATGATTCGTTAAGGTGGGTGTAGCAGCTCACCTGATTTTGCTCTCTGATGTCACTATGGGTCTTCTGACATGATGATCTCGTGGATAGCCATAAAGATAATCCTGTGGGTCACCACAGCCGATCACGGCAGTGAGGTACACAAGGCTCATGACCAAGAAGGACAAAATCAGTGGATAGAAAAATCAGCAGTCAAGGAAACAAAATGGTACCCAACAGGATTGATCCAATGTGAGTGTTCATTAAGGTAATTTTATTAAATTAGTGCTACTGGGTCAAATGCATTAATTTCAAAGCAAATATAAAAATTAGTGAATATTCAGTTGGCCCTACTAGAAAAAAATAACAAATTCAGTTCTTGCCACCGTCAGCAAAAGTATTTCAAGCTTTGGGGAAAAACCTTGGCCTGAGTCCTTAGCAAGTAGATATTGCTGGGACTAGTTGGGGCAAATGGCCACCAGGCTCCTGGTATTATTATTATAGCTCATTTTTGCAGTCATTTCCATGGCTCTGTATCAAGGCTCCAAATTGGCCCTGGAAGGACTGCCAGGTAATGAATATATTACGTTGCAGACTCTCAAATAGTCGGGCTGCCTCCTAAGGCCCTGGGGCAACTCCAGCATAAGAGACAACTCCCAGCATCCTTTATAATACAGAGACTCCTGCTTTTATCCTGGTTTGACCCCACCCTTTGACTTTTAGTTTAGGTGTTCTGTGTGCGTGTGTGCTACTGTGGTCATTGTTACTTCTTGTTAAACATATTTTTGCAAGATCTGGTCCAGAGGAGAACCACACGCTCCTTTCTGTATATGATCAAAGTGTTCCTTATGGTAATTTTCAAATAAAACAGATCAGGGATGGAATGGAAACATTAACATCCCTAATTCAAGATGGGTCGCCGTGTTAGTCTGTCTGTAGCAGTAGAAAAGAGCAAGAGTCCAGTAGAGCCTTAAAGACTAACAAAATATGTGGCAGGGGATGAGCTTTCATAAAAGCACATACCTTGCCACAAATTTTGTTAGTCTTTAAGGCGCTACTGGACTCTTGCTCTTTTCTACCCCTAATTTAAAAAGGGTAAAAATGTACATAATAATTATTTTTTAATTAATCCTTGTATATTCATGGAGGAGATGTATAATCCAGAACTTCTAAGCCTTTGCAGAGGGGGGTGAGAATGGATATTTAAATCTTGGGAAATATCTTGCCGTTTCACCTGGATTCCATACCAGTTGTGACAGTGATGGTACAACACAGAGGGAAATTCTGAGGTTCCCTTTCTGTATTTTCACTCCTTTCATACATTACAATTCCATAGAGGAGAACAGTTCTATTATAGTCCTTCTGTCACGTTATAGGTCAATTTTATTTATTTATTTATTTGTTTGATTGATTGATTGATTTATGTCCCGCCCTTCCACATGGGCTCAGGGCGGCTAACATAAGAGGCAAATGCCATACATAAAACAATTTAAAACCAATAAATAATCATTACAATTAAAATCGGTGCTCAGCAGTAAACTATAACAATTCCAAGATGGGGATTCCGATGATACGCTCCAGGGAACACTGACGTCTCTTCTGGTTGGTACTTCACTTTGTCAGTTCTTCCATCCCAGGGCCGGCACACCTTGTAGAAATTCCACCAACAAAGATGACAACACGGTGGTGGTACAGTGGCAGCGGCGGCTCCTACTCGAAAGCCTGGCGGAAGAGCTCCGTCTTACAGGCCCTGCGGAACTGTACTAGGTCCCGCAGGGCCCTGATCTCTTCTGGGAGCTCATTCCACCAGGTAGGAGCCGCCAACGAAAAAGCCCTGGCCCTGGTAGCAGCGTATTTAGCAACCTTTGGGGCTGGGATAACCAACAGATGTTGTGCCCCCGACTGTAGTGCCCTTGGGGGAACATATGGGGAAAGGCGATCCCTCAGGTAAGCCGGACCCTGGCCATATGGGGCTTTATGGGTAAGAACCAGCACTTTGAAGCGGATCCGGTACGCTATTGGCAGCCAGTGCAGCACCTTCAGCGCAGGCTGGATATGGTCCCGCCTGGTAAGACCTATCAACAGCCTGGCTGCCACATTCTGCACTAGCTGCAGCTTCCGGATTTGCGACAAAGGCAGCCTCATGTAGAGAGCATTGCAGTAGTCTGAACTCGAGGTGACCGTCGCATGGATCACAGTGGCCAGGTCATCACAGTCAAGGTAGGGAACCAACTGCCATGCCAGCTGAAGATGGTAAAAGGCTGACTTGACAGTGGCTGCCACCTGGGCCTCCATCGTTAAAGAGGAGTCCAGGAGCACCCCCAAACTCCTAACCCCCGACGCTGGTACCAGAGGCACCCCATCAAAGGTCGGGAGAGGGAGCCCCAACCCCGAACCGATCCGACTCAGGCCCAGGACCTCCGTCTTCGCTGGGTTTAGTTTCAGCCGACTCAGCCTAAGCCAGCCAGCCATGGCCTGCAACGCCCAATGAAGGTCATCAGGACTGGAGTCCAACTGGAGTCCACCCAACATCAGATAGAGCTGGGTGTCATCTACATATTGATGACACCCAAGACCATAACTCCGGGCAATCTGGGCGAGGGGGTGCATATAGATGTTAAATAACATCGGGGACAACACCGCCCCCTGAGGCATCCCACACTCAAGAAGATTCCTCCAGGACCGCTGTTCCCCAATCGCCACCCTCTGTCCCTGACCTTGGAGAAAAGAGGCAAACCATTTAAGGGCAAGCCCCTGAACCCCCACGTCAGCAAGGCGGTGGGTCAGCAGCTCATGGTCGACCATATCGAATGCGACCGACAGATCTAACAACAGCAATGCCACCACACCGCCTCGATCCAGATGCCTTCAGAGATCATCAGTCAGGGCAACCAATGCCGTCTCCGTCCCATGACCCAGGCGAAACCTGGAACCGAAGGCACACAAGGGGCCTCAAGTTCGCTTACTGTCTCAATTGTGGTGGGGAGGTCACGGCAGAGTGTCAAGACTTTATCTGCAAAATAGCTCACAAAAGCCTCACAGCCAATATCCTATTGTTTCTCCTGCCCTGTAGCAGGTCTGTCAAAGACCGAATCGTACTAAATAACTGGGCCAGGCATGAGCTCGCAGATGCAATCTCAGCTGCAAAGAAATCCCTCTTAGCAGCCTTGACTGCCATCTCATAGGATCTCATAAACATCCTATAGAATGCTCTTGACGCCTTGTCACGAACACGACGCCACCGTCTCTCTAGTCATCTCAGTTCTCGCTTCAGCTGCCGCAACTCCTGGGTATACCGGGGTGCCCGCCTAAGACGAGTCCGGAGAGGACGCCTGGGTGCGATCTCGTTGATGGCTGTGGAGAGCTGGACATGCCAGTCCTCCACTAGTTCATCTAATGAGCCGCCAGGGGGCCTAGGATCCTGCAGAGCCCTCTGGATCCGCAATGGGTCCATCTGGGCTCGTGGGCAAGCATAAATCTGCTCTCCGCCTACTAAGGGTCGGGGTGGAACCTTCAGATGGGCCTTCAGGGCCAGGTGGTCGGACCATGGCACTGCCTCAGCAGTAATCCGACCCACCTCCACCCCCGCCGCAAAGATCAAATCGAGCATGTGACCAGCCTAATGCGTGGGGGCCAAAACAAACTGCGAGAGTCCCAGTGCTGCCATGGATGACACTAGGTCCGTAGCCCGGCTGGAGGCCACATCCTCGGCATGGACGTTGAAGTCACCCAGGACAATCAGTCTAGGGTGATCCAACACCCAGCCTGATACGGCCTCCAGCAGGGACAGCAGACTACTGGCCAGTGCATTGGGCGGTCAGTACACCAGCCAGATCGCCAAACTCTCCACAGCCTCCAGCATCGCGCCGACACACTCTAAGCCAGCAATCTCCACAGACGGGAGCGTCCTGAAGGAGTAAGCCTCCCGAATGAAGATAGCCACTCCTCCCCCTGCCCCCTAGTCCGTGATTGGTGGAGGACCGAGTAACCCGGGGGGCAAGCTGAGTGAGAGCTACCGTCTCACCCTCCCTCACCCAGGTGTTGGTCACGCACTCCAGGTCAAGATCTAAAGATCATATAAAGTACTGGGTCCAGACGCATAGGAGTAATTTCAGTTCATAGTTTATTAAGACACACAGTCAAGACTGGAATAGCAGGACTGGAGCCCTGCTTAAATCCGTGAGGCACACCACACCCAACACATACCCCGCTCCCTGTGATAGGTCATTTACCCAGTGTCCATACCCATAGGTCGGGCGTAGGATTCGGAGTAGCCGATAGACTCGCTCTAGGATCCTCGCCCGCTATTGTTTCCGATCTTCAAGCTGCGCTTCTTCACCCAGCCACGTGTTTGCCCAAGCCCATGTGGAGCCCTTGTTGGTTCACAACGCCCCTCCCCCCATGGTTCTGAACCACCTCGCACACATAGTCCTGCAAGTGGGCTGGCCTCTGTTGCTCCTGGTTGGAATAACACGGCTCTGCTGGCGGGGCCGTTGCTTCCCTAAGGGGCTGTGTAGTGTCTCTTGGAAGCTCGGGTGAGATTGGGGAAGTCGGATCCCTGCCCTGTCCAGGTGGGGTGAATGGCTCTGGAGGACTGTCACCGCTTGGGGCAGTCGCGGCGTTGAGTCCAGGTTGTGCTTGAGTGCCCGGCGTGCCCTCCTCATTGTCCCTGGTGCCTGGGGCTGGTGACTCATCCTCGCTGTCATCAGGTCCCTGTCTTTCAGTTGGTAGAAGGCGGCGGCGTAGCTGGTCAATGTGATGGTGCAGCAGCTGTCCTTCTTCCGATGTCACTTCGTAGGACAGGGGACCGGTAACACAGGTCACCCTGGCTGGAAGCCATGCGGGGCCCTGGGCAAAGTTCCGGGCATATACAGGGTCCCCCGGGAAGAAACCTCTGGGTGCCTCCATGGAAACGGGAGCTGTGTTTTGCTTGGGAGTGCGATCGAGGTGGAGACGGTCGAGGCGAGTGGTGAGGCATTGGCCCATGAGAAGTTCGTCCGGACAGCAGCCAGTGGTTGAATTCGGGGTCATCCTCTGGCCGAGCAGGTGGTATTCCCAGTCCCCTTGGGCTAGTCTGTGCAGCGACTCCTTGGTAGTCCTTACCATATGCTCCACCTGTCCGTTCATTGCGGGGTGGAAAGGAGCAGATCGGACATGTCGGATCGCATAATAGCCTGTGAAGTCCTGGAATTCCGCTGACGTGAAGACGGACCCATTGTCAGTGATTATTGTGTCCGGGAGACCATGGGTGCTGAAGATCCACCATAGGGCACAGATCGTGGTGCGGGAAGACGTGGAGGGGACCGGTACCACCTCTAGCCACTTGGTGTAGGAGTCTACCAGGATAAAGAAGAGTTGTCCCTGGAATGGACCTACGAAATCCAGGTAGAGCCGAGCCCATGGTTTGTGTGATGACTCCCAGGGCTCTGGGCAGCTCCGGCTGTGATTCCTGGCAGGTCTGGCATCACCTCACTCAGTCCTCGATTTCACTGTCCATCCCAGGCCACCATACGTAGCTGCGTGTGAGCACCTTCATCCTGCTGATGCCGGGATGTGTCTCGTGTAGAGCTGCGAGTACCCGCCGCCTGGCTTCCCAACAACAAACAACCTTTATGTGTAGACAGTTCATCATGGCAGGAGAAGAATGGATTTATACCCCACCCTTCACTCAGAGTCTCCCTTCCCCTCCCCACAACAGATACCCCGTGAGGTAGGTGAGGCTGAGAGAGCTCTTTCAAGAACTGCTCTTTCAAGAACAGATCTGACATAACCATGGCTAGCCCAAGGTCATCCAGCAGCTGCAAGTGGAGGAGTGGGGAATCAAACCTGGTTCTCCCAGATCAGAGTTTGCACACTTAACCACTACACCAAACTGGCTCTCTCACCTTCCTGCAGCAAAGGCATATGGCTGAGGGGAGCTGGGATGGAAACAGCAGGCCCAGCAAAAAGCCAAGGGCCATGGCAGCTGCCCCACCTCGGGATGCTGGTCCCCATCACCTTGGGAGCCAAGCAACAGAATGTCAAACAAAGCTCTCGACCTCAAAAACAACTTCCCTGGAACTCAGCAAGTTTAGCAATGCAGTGCTCAGCACTCGGCAAGTGCACTTGTCATGGAACAATATTGAGATTGCTGATTAAAGGACCCGGCAGCAAATATGATTGTTTCTAAAAGAGCGTGTCAGATTTAATAAGGCCATTTCAATTCTTGCCTGCAGGGCAAATACTATGTCAAATACAGTCAGTACATGAAAAATGGCAACGTGGATTTCTTTGTCTATTCTATAGCCAGCTGTCTGCAACATGCTTCACCACAGCTAGAAGAAGACACGGCATCTGTGCCCCACCTTTTCCTCCAAGGAGCCCAGAGTAGCACTTCTGGGGTTGCAGATAGTCTTCCATTCATATGCTGACCACACTCAGACCTGATTAGCCTCAGAGACAGAACTTGGGTTGCAATCCAAACAACACTTTCCTGGGAATAAACCCTATTGAATAAGTCAGGACTTATTATTTAGTAGGCTTGCTTCCAGGAAATCAAAAGGAGATTGAGACTGGGAAGGGCAGCTTTGAAGGAGCTAGAAAAGATTCTTAAGTATAAGGATGCATTGCTGGCGACCAATATCAAGATAATTCATGGCACAATATTGCCCATTACTACGTATAGGTGGAAAAGTTGGATAATGAAGCAAGCTGACCAGAAGAAGATTTATGCATTTGAAATGTAGTGTTGGAGGAGAGTTTTATAGACACTGTGAACCACCAGAAATACTAAGAAGTCAGTTCTAGATCAAATCAAGCCTGAACTCTCCCTAGAAGCTAAAATGACTAAACTGAGACTACTGTCCTTTGGTCACATAAAGAGAAGTCAAGAGTCACTGGAAAAGGCAATCATGCCAGGAAACGTTGAAGGCAGCAGGAAAAGAGGAACACACAACATGAGGTGGGTGAACTCAAGAAAGGAAGCCAAGGCCCTTTTTGTAAGACCTGAGCAAGGCTGTTAACAGTAGGACATTTTGGAGGACGTTCATTCATAGGGTCGCCATAAGTCAAAAATGGCTTGACAGCACACACACAAGAGACTTGCTTCCGATTGGTTCCCACAAACCATGTGTCTTTGGGTAATTTAAAGAACAGAATGTATGCAAATCCTTACCTTGGTCCTCTCCATTATTACTAAGAACCAGTTTGGTGTAGCAGTTGAGAGTGTGAACTTTAATCTGGGAGAACTGGGTTTGATTCCCCACTGCTCCACTTGCAGCTGCTGGATGACCTCGGGCAAGCCATAGTTCTGTCTGAGCTGTCCTTGAAAGGGCAGTTTCTGTCAGAGCTCTCTCAGCCCCACCTACTTCACAGGGTGTCTGTTGTGGGGAGGGGAAGGGAAAGGAGTTTGTGAGCCGCTCTGACACTCTGAGTGAAGGGCAAGGTATAAATCCAATCTCCTCCTCCTCCTCCTCATCATCATCAGAGAATCCCAGTGTCGACTTCTTTCAGGCCACTCAGTTTTCACTTTGATGGTTCAGTACTTTGCTGCAGGACAATGTTGGAAAAGCCCTAGTTAATACCTCCTCACTTTTATCTCTTATCAGCCCCTAAAGCTTTTCTCATTTTACTTTATATATTCGTCTAGCAGAGAACCTTGGGGCTTGATGCCTGAGAGTTATTTCTAATGATACAGTTGGTAGTAGACTTGCAGACGTAACACCACCAAATGTAATATTAGAACCAAATATTCATTAGCATCACAGAAGATAGCCTGAATGCCATTATAGACCTATAAGCCTAATTTCTGTCTCAGGTAGGGTTTCCAGCTACTTGGAGTGGGGGGAAATGTCCTGTCCCTTTAAGGGAGGCAGGAACTGGGCAGGTGAAGCCTTTCAGGGCATGCAGGTACATCACATGGTAAATAACATCCAGATAAGCCTGCTTTTAAAAGCCAAGACATTTTTTCCCCTCCAGGCTGTCAGCAATGCTAGATAGAAGTCAATAAATGCATTAATAATGATAATAAATAGAGATATCCGTGTGTTCATATGGAAACAAGGTTAAGGGTTGGGAGAGATCTGGGTTTTTAAAAATCTGACTGTTGGTGAGGGAAGCTAAACCCTGCCTCATCCTGCACTGTGCCCTGGTGCTTTCAGCATTTTTCTTTAATTTTTGGTGCAGGTGTGGGGGGGTGTTGAAAGTTCCAGGTGTGATGTCCCCTGTGTCAGACCTCCAGACTTCATGGCAAGAGAGACTAGATAGCTAGATAGGCACACTGATGTTTCTTCCTGTTTTTACTCTTCTGCCCTTGTCCCCTTTGAAATGCAGATTGTGTTCTCAGGGACCATTCCCCTTCCTTCTGTTCTCTCTCAGTCCACTTGAAGAAGATCTCTCTCCCTGCACGGACCAAGAGAGAGACATACTATCCTCTCTTGGTGCCATGAGGCAGATGGGCCTTTTGCTATCTGCTTCCATCCTTAGCTAGTAAGTTAGTACTCTGTCCTGACCCTACCCTTTTCTATCCAAAGTGAACTTCTCAAATAAAGAGAGAAGTATTTCTCTTCTAAACTTGCAACGTGGCTCTGTGTAAGCTGAGTAACCTGCTAAAGTGACACTCCTGCATTTGTAGCTTTATTTAAGCACTCTGCTAACTAGTGGTAACTCGACTAACCACACCAGTTAACCCCAATAGGGGGAAACTGAAAACATCCAGCCGCTGGAAGGAAAGTTTCTCCTCACCTGAGTGGCCCCTTTCTGTTTGAAAATAAACTCTCATGTGGTGGTGGATCTGCTTTCATGGTGATCTCATAGGATTTTCATGGCAACAGATGAACAGAGGAGGTTTGCCACTGCCTGCCTCTGTATAGCAACCCTGGACTTCCTTAGGGTTCCCTTACTCGAAAGCCAGTCGAATCCGACTCTGGGGTTGCGGTGCTCATCTCCGTTTCCAAGCCGAAGAGCCAGTGCTGTCCAGAGACATTTCCATGGTCATATGGCCAGCATGACTAGACGCCGAGGCGCACGGAACACTGTTACCTATTTATCTACTTGCAATTTCTTGCTTTCGAACTGCTAGGCTGGCAGGAGCTGGGGCCAGAGATGGGAGCTCACTCCATCTTGCGGCACTCGGGTCTCGAACTGCTGAACTACCGACCTTCCAGTCTGCAGTTCAGCATCTTAACCACTTGAGCCATCGCAGCCCCATTAGTGGTCTCCTATCCAAATATTAACCCAAGCTGACCAAGATCTGTTGAGATTAGGCCAGCCTGGGCCATCGATGCTCCTCTCTCATACCCTGCTTTATTTACACATGAATGGGTAGGCTCATGCCCATACCTGCCATACCTATCTTGGCTCTTAGTTTAATTAATTAAAATAAGGGCCATTGCCTTTCCCCTTTAGCGGAGCTACTAGCAGCTACGGGGTGTAGTTCTTATAGCAGAAAATGGGGCAGAAATGATGCTGGGGGGGGGGGAACGAAGGGCTACTGAAGTAAGGTGCCTTCAGAGCAATGGGTCCGTATTACTCAAACAAGCCTAGTGCTATATTAGAGAAGAAAGACAAAAACAAAATAGGATAGGTCAAGATGGGTAGCTGTGCTAGACTGTCCGTAGCAGTAGAAAAGAGCAAGAGTCCAGTAGCACCTTAAAGACCAACAAAAGTTGTGGCAGGGGATGAGCTTTTGTGAGTCACTGCTCACAGATGCTGTAGTCAGGCCATCCATTGCACAAGTCAGACCATCCATTGCACAAGACTGGTAAGTTTTTATGGTCAGTCCTCCTTTCTCCTTTCTTGTTGATTTCTCTAGGTTCTGAAGGTATGCACCCAGGTGAGCTCATTTCCACCTGGTTTGTGGTTTTTATTTTTATTTTTTTAATTCCTTCTCCATTGTACCATTGCGTAACTCTATCCATTTGCTAGATAAGCTCCTAGGGATTGCACAATATCGAAATCTGGTTTGGGAAGCACAGGACCTGTCTTGTGCTCTGATACAATATACCAGAGCTCTTCCCTGCAAAGGTCTTGGCTACACGTATTCTGACAAGTTAAGTATGAAGACCGCTCATGAATAATTCAAAAACATCCAGAATTTAGTGTGGAGGGTTCATAATGGCAGGTTTATAAAACTGGAATGCAATCTTTTCTCTCCATCATAATAACTGAACTCAAGTCACTCAATGGATTTATTTATTTACTGTATTCCTAGGCCGCCTTTCTCACTGAAACTCAAAGCAGATTATACAGTGTAAACTGATAACGTTCTATACAAAGAGTCATCTAATACACATATTGTAGTAGGTTGGTAACATTCATTTGTTCATTTATTCAAGGAAGTCGACATCGCACATGGGCTTTTAGACAAAATAGTGTAACAGTAGTTGGAATACATGAGAAAAAAAGAACATTCAGAACTTTAAGAAAAAGTAAATACTGAGTGCATAATTTAAATATTGAGTTAAAATTACAATAGCCACAGAATCACTGTGGTTGATACAATCAACAAGAGGAAATATCTAATTAGCAATGTGCTAGAATTGGAATTACCAACATCTGAATGAGCATGGTAGATTAGACATGACAAGTGGGGACCCGCAATACTCGCCGGGGAGATCCCTATCCCCATTGCTACTGATTCCCTACAGGGCTCAGTGGGGTGGAGACTTGCAGGGGGAATCCTATATCCCCCCCACGTCAAGCCTGGCACAGCTACTACTGGGCCCAATGTCTTCCACTGCTGCTGCTGAGTCCGGTGCGGCTGCCAGTATTCTCTGTGGCTGGGCCCAGTGTGGCATCTTCTGCCACTGCCCGCATCCTCCGTAACCTCTGCTGAGGCTGGTGCAGCTGCCAGCATCCTCTGTGGCCAGGGCCAGCTGCCAGGGTCTTCCACCAATGCAGTCGAACCCGACGTGGCTGCTGGCATAAGAACATAAGAACATAAGAGATGCCAATGTTGGATCAGGCCAAAGGCCCATCCAGTCCAACACTCTGTATCACACAGTGGCCAGAAATACCAGTGCCATCAGGAGGTCCACCAGTGGGGCCAGGACATTAGAAGCCATCCCACTGTTGACCCCCCCAAGCACCAAGATGACAGAGCATCACTTGCCCCAGAGTCCCTATCTATACCTTGTGGCTAATAGCCACTGATGGACCTCTGCTCCATATGCTTATCTAATTCCCTTTTGAAGCCGTCCATGCTTGTAGCCGCCACCACTTCCTGTGGCAGTGAATTCCAAGTGTTAATCACTCTTTGGGTGAAGAAGTACTTCCTTTTATCCGTTCTAACCCGACCACTCAGCAACTTTATGGAGTGCCCACGAGTTCTTGTATTGTGAGAAAGGGAGAAAAGTACCTCTTTCTCTACCTGCTCTTTCCCATGCATAATCTTATAAACCTCAATCATGTCACCCCTCATCCTCCTCCTCTACCGGGCCTGGCTGCCAGTCTTCCTCTTTTGACCCTGAGGCCAGGCCCAGAATGGCTGCTGGGATCTGCCACAAGGCTAGGTTGGAGCGGCTCCTCATTTGGTAAAATGTATGTATTGGTGGTGGTGGGAATTTAACCCCCCCATCTAATTTATTTTTGTTTTAAGATTTTTCTGAAAACCTGGGGAGTTCCTCTCTTCAGCCTCCATGTGGCCCTGATCCACAGATTTAGCTGTCCACAGATGGGGGCCACACATGACTAATAGTATACCTGATGTAATAAAGAAAAGTGTTATCACATAGGTAAAAAAAAACAATGAAGTAACAATGGCATAATACATGCAGCAGACTGATGATACATCCTGTATAGTGGTATAGTCCACAGTCCCTTTCTCTTTATAAAGTACTTTCCATAAATATTCTGTTATTTTGATTAGTAGCAGGTTCAAGGCAAACCATGGGAAGTACTTCTTCACACAATGTACAACTAATTTATCGAATGCACTAGCACAGGATGAGTGAACGGCCATTAGCTTAAATTGTATTTTTAAAGGATTACACAAATTTATGGTGGATAAGTCTGTTAATAATTTAGCCATGATAACTAAATGGAATGTCCATGTACAGTTGCTACATACCGCTGAGTAAAAGAATGCTAGACTGGATATACTTTAATTTGAGGCAGCAAGGCAAATTTCTACATTCTTTAAGAAAGAGATAGTTGCAGGGGTCGTTTCATAGAAAAAGAGCTAGGGGAACTCATTAGCATAACTCATTAGCATACGCCACACCCCCTGACATCACCGGAAGTGTGTCATAAGGCCACACCCCCTGACATCACCAGAAGTGTGTCATAAGGCCACATACCCCGCCCCCAACAGTCCAGGCCGCCGCCGCTGGCCTTGCAGCTCCACTGCCGAGCCCCGTGAGGGGCTCGGCGGTGGACCTGCAAGGCCGGCAGGAGTGCAAGGAAGCCCCGCGAGAGCATGATAGTTGAGAATTCCAGCTCAAATCATGCTAGGTGAACAGAGAACGGGGGAACAGCACTTACCACTACAGCTGGCTATTTCTGTAGGCATGTAGACAGTGCAGAGTGACCTTTCCAGTCTAGCCCTTTCCTGTGTCTTTTAATGCACTGCTTGATTAAAAATATCATTCAATTAAAATATATTTTTATTTATCTTACATTTTTTTCCTATGGGCAGAGCAGCACATTGGTCGCGGTATCACACAGGGAATGAACAATGTAACTGCAGAAACAGGAAAGGTATTACATGAAAATAAGATCCTTATCAAATGGGTGGTAATAGAAATTTGGCTGTTTCCTAACCTGAGCCCTGACTGCTCTTATGAGGCCATGAGAACAGGACACCAAGGGCTCACCTTAAGCGAAGACAGCTTGTCATTCCAGTGGCATTTGTCAAACCCTTTCTATACTCTCACAGCAGATTCCTTTGGTGCCTTCTCCTTATATTACTCAACTGCATCTTCCCCTGGATACATCTCATCACATGAAAACTGCTTTTTACTGAATCAGACCTTTTGGTCCATCAAGATCAGTACTGTCTACTCAGACTGGCAGCAGCTCTCCAAGATCATAGGCAGAGGTCCTTCACATCACCTGCTACCTCAAGGAGATCACCCTTTAACTGGAGATGCCAGGGACTGAACTTGTTACCTTCTGCATACCAGGCAAGTGCTCTACCACTGAGCCACAGCTCCTCCTGTAATGGCAGCTGCTGCTGAAACAGTATTATTTTAATCTGCCCAGCCAATCAGATTTTCATCTGAGAGAGTGAACGGAAGGAAGGAAAATTGATCCCTGAGAACACAGTCTACACTTCAAAGACGACATTGGCAGAAGAGTAAATACAGGAAGGAAAGTTCAGCGTGCCTATCTAGCTAGCTAGTCTCTCTTGCCACTTGCTGCTGGAGGTCTGAGACAGGGGACAGCGCCTTCGCTTCCAACATAAAGAGCCCTCACTCTAAGCGGGCTCCTTGGTTTACCGAGGAGCTGCAGTTGATGAAACGAGGGCTCAGATGACTAGAGAGACGGTGGCGGCACGCTTGCGACGAAGCAACAAGAGCATCCTATAGGACATTTATGAGATCCTATGAGATGGCAGTCAAAGCCGCAAAGAGAGAGTTCTACACGGCCACGGTTGCGTCTGCTAGCTCACGCCAGGCACAATTGTTTAGAACTATTCGGTCATTAACAGAGCTGCCCCAGGGCAGGCTAAATGCTAGGGAATTGGACTGGCTGTGAGGCTTTTGTGAGCTATTTTGCAGATAAAGTCCTGCTGCTCCGCCGCGATCTCCCTGTCACAGTTGAGACAGTGAGCGAACTTGAGACCCCATGCGCGTCTTCTAGTTCCATTCTGGATTATTTCAGTCCACTTAGATTTAAGGAAGTCGACAGATTGCTCTCAATGGTATGTCCAACCACATGCAGCCTTGATCCGTGCCCTTCATGGCTTATAAAAGCTGGCCGTGAGGGGCTGCTAGGTGCACTCAGGGATATTATCAACACGTCCTTCACTGAGGGGATGTTCCCCGGGGCACTCAAGGAAGCGATGGTCTGCCCTCTCCTGAAAAAAAACATCCTTGGACCCGGCTGAATTGGCCAACTATCGGCCAGTTTCCAATTTGCCCTATTTGGGCAAATTACTGGAGAGAGCGGCGGTGATTCAGTTGCAGAGCTTTATGGATGACACTTCCATGCTAGATCCGTTCCAGTCCGGATTCCGGCCAGGCCATGGGATGGAGACGACACTGGTCGCCCTCACAGACGACCTCTGGAGGCATCTGGATCGAGGCGGTACGGCGGCACTGGTGTTGTTGAATATGAATAAGGGAGCGGTGGCGCAGGGAGTATAACACCTGCATTTAACATCTACTCGAGCACCTGTTCGAGTCCCACCGTGGTCGAGGTGAGCTCTCGACCCTTAGTCCTAGCTCCCGCCCACCCAGCGGTTCGAAAGCCAAGTAACTATCTATCGGCGAGTAGATAAATGGGTACCCACCCTTAGTAGAGTGGGGGGCACCCCCCTCCATCTGTGGAGGTGTATGGAGGTGTATGGAGAAGCAGCAGCATCGGCAGCAATGGCGGCGGCGACGGTGAGAACAGCAGCGGCAGCCGAGCACCGGCGGGG
>NW_015173673.1:637977-643679 GCF_001447785.1 Gekko japonicus | reverse complement strand
GCTGAAATGCCTATCTCTTAAGAAGTACAGGTGGCCAGCCAGAAGGAGCCGAGCCGAGGAATGCTTTCACCAGGGTGTCGGTAGGGAAATCCCCCCCCCTTGTACCAATGTGTGGCCGTAGTTAGGGTCGATATAGGTGACTAGCACCCAAGAATTGTAAACCGCCCAGAGACCCCTACGGGGGTTAGGGCGGTATATCAAGTCGAAGGATAAATAAAATAAATAAAAAATGTCAGCGGTGTTCAACATGGTCGCCCACCAGTTGCTGATCCACCACCTCACCGACACTGGGATTCAGGGGCTTGCCTTACAATGGCTCGTCTCCTTTCTCCAAGGTCAGGGACAGAGGGTGGCGGTAGGGGCGGTGTTATCCCCTATGTTATTTAACATCTACATGCACCCCCTTGTCCAGATAGCTTGGAGGCACAGGCTTGGGTGTCACCAATACGCCGCTGACACCCAGCTATATCTGTTGCTGGCCGGTCAGTCTGACTCTACCCCAGGTGACCTGGAGCGGGCGCTTCAGGACTTGGAGGGCTGGCTTAGGTTGAGCCGATTGAAACTGAATCCAACGAAGATGGAGGTCTTGTGCCTGAGTCAGAGCAGCTTGGGGGTAGGGATCCCACTACCAACCTTCGATGGGGCGCCATTGGCACCAGCGCCGAGGGTCAGGAGTCTGGGAGTGCTCCTAGATGCTGCCTAAACAATGGAGGCCCAGGTAGCAGCCACTGCCAAGGCAGCCTTTTACCATCTACGGCTGATTAGGCAGTTGGTTCCCTTCCTCGAACGCAATGACCTGGCAGCAGTGATCCACACTATGGTCACCTCGAGATTGGACTACTGCAATGCTCTCTATATGGGGCTGCCCTTGTCCCAAATCCAGAAGCTGCAGCTAGTGCAGAATGCAGCAGCCAGGCTGCTGATGGGCCTCTCTATTTGAGAGCACATCCGGCCTGTGCTGAGGGAGCTGCACTAGCTGCCAATAGCATACCGGATTCGCTTCAAGGTGCTGGTTTTAAAGCCCTATACGGTCGGGGGCCTGCCTACCTGAGGGACCACCTTTCCCCACATGTTCCCCAGAGAGCACTGAGGTTGGGGACTCAAAATCGCCTGACTGTCCCTGGCCCCAAGGATGCCAGACTGGCTATCACCAGATCTAGGGCCTTCTCAGTGGCGGCTCCATACTGGTGGAACGAGCTCCCGGAGGACATCAGGGCCCTGCGGGACCTTCTACAGTTCCGCAGAGCCTGTAAAACCAAGCTCTTCCACCAGGCTTTCGATTAGGAGCCGCCACTGAACAAGCTACTGAACATCTATTACTGGCACTTTCTTTGGGATACTGGTCTAGTCATTTGGGGCCAACTACAACGATCGCCATCTGCACTTTATCATTTGTATTTAATCTGCACTTTATATTTTATTGTTAGAATTTTATCTGTTTTTATTGTAAATTATTATTCTACGCCACCTTGAGCCTGCTTGTCAGGCAAGGCGGGATAGAAATCGAAATAAATAAATACATAAATTAAAATAGTGGGAGGTGGACCAACACGACAGGTCACAATCCAGAGGTTTCCTTTGAGTCTACCCAAGAACTTTTCCATGCCTGGCAGCAGCACTTAACTTCTTTTTCTTTTGGATTTCAGTACCTCCAGTGCCCCCTGAAGCACAGGACCTCACTGCAGTTTTTAATTCTTCAAATCAAAAGCAACTTTTCCCAGGCTGGGGGAGAGGCGATGGGATTGCTGTTGGGGAACTTAAGAAATCAAAAGCTCTTCTAAGCGCTCAGTGTGCCTCTGCACTTCTCTGGGTTGTGGCGATTGTTAGGAAGGCGCCCCTTAATTAATCTCATGGCAATTTAAAGCCCATTGATTTGGCTGTTTGAATTGCTGTGATCTTTACTTGTCGATAAAAACAAACAGCATCTTTATCTTCAGTTCTTTTTTTTTGTTAACGAGTCTCAACAACAGAGCTATGTGAAAAGAACAGATAATTATGCTGACGGAACAGCCTTCCCAGGCCCCCACCCCATCCCACATCTGAGCATGATGAAATAAATCAGGCTGTATGTTGTTCGTAACTGGGAAAGAGATTATGACTAGCATTATCTAATTTACCATTCAGTGTTTTACCCACAGTAACTGTTAGGCTGACTCACACCCATTTGGCACAGAAGGGTTCAATTTGCAGATTCCAGGACTTTAAGGTGAATTAACTCCCAGGAATGCTCTCTGGAGATGCAGCGCGAAATGGCGGCCAGAAGTCTTGACTGTATGGCAGGCAGGTGGTATGTGGATTTATCCCACGTGGCAGAACCCAGTAAATAATCTTGCCAGGACCCTCCTGTTCAGGTTTATTTGTGATGCCGTGCTTTCTGCTTTGATTTGTGAGCTTAGTTCTGCTCTCCTAGACTCCAGTCCCAGAGTTCTGGCCCAGCTTCTGAGTATTGGTTCTGATCTACTTTTTACACAGAAACTTCTCTTTGGTGTAGTGGTTAAGTGTGTGGACTCTAATCTGGGTGAACCGGGTTTGATTCCTCACTCCTCCCTTGCAGCTGCTGGATGACCTTGGGCAAGCCTTGGAGCTGCGGTGGCTCAAGTGGTTAAGACGCTGTACTGCAGGCTGTGGAAGGTCAGTAGTTCAGCAGTTCAAGACCCGGGTGCCGCAAGACGGGGTGAGCTCCTGTCTCTAGTTCCAGCTCCTGCCGACCTAGCAGTTCGAAAGCAAGAAATTGCAAGTAGATAAATAGGTACCACTTCGGTGGGAAGGTAACAGTGTTCCGTGCGCCTCGGTGTTTAGTCATGCCGGCTACGGAAATGTCTTCGGACAGCGCTGGCTCTTCGGCTTTGAAACGGAGATGAGCACCGCAACTCTAGAGTTGGATTCAACTGGCTTTTGAGCAAGGGAACCTTTACCTTTAAGCCATAGTTCTGTCAGAGCTGTCCTTGAAAGAGCAGTTCTTGAAAGAGCTCTCTCAGCCCCACCTACCTCACAGGGTGTCCACTGTGGGGCTGAGATGGGAAAGGAGTTTGTAAGCTGCTCTGAGTCTCCGAGTGAAGGGCGGGGTATAAATCCAATCTCTTCTTCTCCTCTTCCTCCTCCTCCTCCTCCTCCTCCTGGGTGCAGGCTTGCTCACCTCCAGGTGGGACCTGGAGATCTGCTCTGGGGGATTCTATGGCAGTATAGCCTTCTTCTCCCAGTATACCCTTCTTGTCCCAAAACCTTGCTGTTGTCATGCTTCACCCCCGAAATCCAGGAATTCTGCAACTTGAAGGTGGCAACTCTGCTGGGGTGTACTTCTAGGGTTGCCAACCTCCAGGTGGTGGCTGGAGAGCTCCCGCTGTTACAACTGATCTCCAGGCAACAGGAATCATTTCACCTGGAGAAAATGGCTGGAAGGTGGAAACTATGGCATTATACCCCATTGGAGTCCCTCCCCTCATGAAACTCTGCCCTCCTCAGCTCCACCCCCAGAATCTCCAGGTATTTTGCAATCCAGAGCTGGCAAACCTGTGTACTTCTGAACCTGGGCTTGATGCTCAGAAGTGGTGGTCACGGACAAGACCGGCTGCACCTGTTTCCCTCATATCCAGATCTTGCTATGCCATCCTTACTTCAATAATCTCCTACATCACCTATTGCAATGTGTCTATGAAGACGGTTGGGAGCCTGCGCAGCTGGTGCAGAATTCTCTAGGATATAGTTTCTACTCTTGCTCATCTGCACTGGCATCTGACTCCAATTCAGGGTGCTGATTCTAATCTTTACACTGCTAAATGGACTAGGCCCTGCGTTCCAGGAGGAACTACTCTCTCCCATATTTCTACATTCTCCTCTCAGGCTGTCCGGGGATGAGGGTGTAGTGCCGTTGCGGAAGAAACCCTCGAGGAGGGGTAGGGAATGGTGTTAACAGGGATACTTGTTTGAGCTTAAGGTAGCCAACTAGCTGCAGAATCAGTTCCCTTCCTAATAAGGGGATGTCAGGTACAGGTACTGGAACCTGACTCAGCATGCCTGCCCAGGTGACGCTTATGCTAGGAAGTGATACCTAAGAAGGCTATAAGAACAGGGAGAGGAAACAGCAGCATCTGGGCATTGTTGGAGCTGCCGGAAGCCCCCAGCAACTGAAGGAGCATGAGGGTCTTTACACTGTTGTTTGTTTTATGTCGTGCGATTAAAATATCTCTGTACCACAGTGCCTCTCCTTGCTGTGTGTTCTCTGACCACTCAAATCTTCAAGGAAGTTCCCTTGTCTCGGGCAAGAATATGGTCTCTGGCAGAAGAGAAGGTGCACGAGGCATGCCTGTCCCAGTGCTTGGCATACTTTGTGGCACTCCCCGCCCTGTAAGAACCACTTCGTCACCTCCCGCTAGTCTTCTTGCCAGCAAGGGAAGCCTCAGATGTTTTGCCAAGTTTTTACCTCTGTCTTAGGCAGAGGTGGAAGGATCCGGCGGGCTGTAATAGTGAATTGTTCGTTCCATGCATCATTTAATATTTATTGTTTTATAGAAGTTTTATTTTTGAACACGTGAAGCTGCCTGATAAAGAATGTGAATTATGTGAGCCACCTTGGGTCCTCCTTGGGGAGAAAGGTAGGGTAGAGATAAAGTAAATAAAAAACCCTTTCAGCAATCTGGAGAGTGTAGCTTTTAGGGAATAGCAGGAAGCCAGATGGAGTTTTCTTTGTGCCTTTTCTTCTGCTAACAGGGCCACCGCTTCCAATGATTCTTTCGAGGAGGCTGGGACAATTGAACTCCTTCGTGTTGGCACAGCCGAACGGCTATAAGGTGTCGCACAGCATTGCTGTTTGTTTTACAAGATTTTCTTACATCTGGCAAAGCAAATGCAAAACCTATCTTGACCAATGTTCCCTCTAAGCTGAGTTAGTGTGAGCTAGCTCACAGTTTTTTAGCCTCCGGCTCACACATTTTTATCTGTCGTCGCTCAGGAAGGATGGCTCCAGAGCAAACTAATTTATGCAGTAGCCAAATCGATTGCTCACAATTTTAATGCCAGTAGCTCACAAAGTAGAATTTTTGCTCACGAGACTCCACAACTTACAGGGAGCATTGATCTTGACTAGAACTGACACGTTTTAAATCCACCTCACGCAGCAGCCAATTGTGATTAGCTCCACCTACTATGGGAGCCATTTTGTGGTTGCGCTCAGGGGTCATTTCATAGAAAAAGAGCTAGAGGAACTCATTAGCATATGCCACACCCCCTGACATCACCAGAAGTGTGTCATAAGGCCACACCCCCTGACATCACCAGAAATGTGTCATAAGGCCACACATCCCGCCCCCAACGGTCCCGGCCGCCACCGCCGGCCTTGCAGCTCCACTGCTGAGCCCCATGAGGGGCCCGGCGGTGGACCTGCAAGGCCGGCGGGAGTGCAAGGAAGCCCTGCGAAGGCCCTCCCTGGCCCCAGGCAGGCAGGGGTGGGGAGAGGCAGGGAGGAAGCAACTTACCCTCCCTCTTCTCCTGCCTCCTCCTGGCTGAATGAGGGCCGGAAGCGGGGCGGCCGGAAGCAGGGGGCAGGGCTTCGTTATGTGCCCCGCCCCCCGTACCTCACCCGGGGGAACTGCGATCCCCCGCGTTCCCCCCCGGAATGACCTCTGGTTGCACCTATTGCCCTGAGGCAGAATTCCAAAGGTGCCTGCATGCTCAAAAAGGTTGGGTACCTTCGCCCTATTTATTCA
>NW_015173673.1:637705-637828 GCF_001447785.1 Gekko japonicus | reverse complement strand
GATTTTCGCGCCTCTCCCAGGTCACGCGCCGACTCCACTGCGCATGACCAAGGAGGGGCACGCAAATCCCGCCAGTTCCTTCTGACCGCCGCCCAACAGCCTTCAAAGAAACAAGATGAAGGG
>NW_015173673.1:632281-632479 GCF_001447785.1 Gekko japonicus | reverse complement strand
AAGGTACGGCAATAGATGACCCCTGCTTCCGGATCTTGGAAGGTACGGGGTGGTCCTTTATCGGCGTCGATCGTTTCGGTGCCGAAGCATCGATTGTGACCGTCGACGTCGATGTTCCCGGAACGGGAGGACAAGTGTCCGTAGCCAAGGTGGACATCGAGGCGTGCCCGGACGTGTCCAACGGTGAAGAGGACTGTG
>NW_015173673.1:632012-632183 GCF_001447785.1 Gekko japonicus | reverse complement strand
AAAACTTTCGGCAATGTCTGCACTTAGAGACACAGTGCGACTCCCCTAAGCAAACGAGGCAAAGCGAGTGCCCGTCGGTGGGGGATATTTTAAGGCCGCAAGTCCTACACCGTTTGAAACAACCCCACCGCGGGGCCATAGGCCAGCGGGAGGGGAACGTAAGTAAAGAAC
>NW_015173673.1:597978-631907 GCF_001447785.1 Gekko japonicus | reverse complement strand
GAGAACTGGCGGGATCTGCGTGCCCCTCCTTGGTCATGCGCAGTGGAGTCGGCGCGTGACCTGGGAGAGGCGCGAAAATCCCTTTTTGCTAGCTATCGGTACCGAGAAGGTTCAGCGCAGGCGCAGTGTATCCCAAGGGTGTGATGCACAGAGACCACGAAGAAGATCTAATATTTCCATTTTTACTGACTCCTTCAGTTTAGTTTGATGGCAGTACATACTGAAGGCAGGCCATACTTGGAAAAAAATATTTTGCCCTGACCTGGATAGCCTAGGCAAGCTCAATCTCATCAGATTTCAGAAGCTAAGTTCCATCCCCCTGTCTCTCTGCTTCCCCCTTCCATCACCATGACTCACAGTACAACAGAACTGACCAATTAGCAAATATATTAATTACAATCAGTGGTCTAGAAAACAGACAAACATTCTAATCGGGTTAAAAATACCCCTATGAGTCGCTCTTTCGGCCGAGAGGTCGGAGAGTGAGGCTCCCGCCATGCCCTGCCCCAATGGACCTTGCTGCGTGAGCGACCCCGAACGGGGTTTAGCGGAGCCACCAGACGTCACCGAGTGATAAAGCGACCATCCGGAAAAATTGAAAAGAAAAAGAAAAGATCGGCTTAACTGTGAGTTGTCAAAATGCAGAGAAAAAGAACTGAAAATTGTTTTCCCCCCCCTCCCAGCGAAAAAGGCGAAGAGGTTAATCCTCCATCTATACAAGCGAAAAAGAAAAGGAGGGGGGGGATGAATTGAGCGGACAGTGATGTTTTCCTTTGATGTATTTGAAAGCGAGAAGCTTGTCTCTCTGGAGCACATTTTAAGAACTTTCTAAAAGTAAACAAAAAAGAAAAGATGTCGGAGCTGGGCAAAAGCGAGCGGAGAAGGAGGGAGGGACTTCCGTCTGGGCGTTTGTTTGTGTGCAAGAGCCGGCTGTTGAATGTTTGGACTGTTTATGGCTGAGAATCCGACGGGAGTTTTGCAAAAAAGATAAGTTGGAATTGTGACAGCGAGAGTGCCTGATAAGCGCTTATAAGTCAACAATTGCGAGGAGGACCCATAGAGAGCGAAAATGAAATTGATACCATTCTCGAAAATGGGGACCTCCAGGGCATGAAAGGAAGAGGATTTATAGTACATGAACTGAGCGTATTAACAACAACCCGAAGGAGGATCTAACAAGCCGGAAAGACAACAGAGGAAGCTCCTCCACGTCAGCGATAGTAAAAGTACCCAGCACGCAAAGAAGCGGCTCTGAATGTGCACAGAAGAGACCCTTTTTATTAACAGAATCTCAAAGGAACATTACTAACATACTAACAGAGAATACATGTAACAGGACTAAGAAAAGAAGTTTGGCAACACACAGAAGAAGCCCAAGAAGATTAATTGGACATTACTAACAGTTTAATTTACCAGTTTATATATCACTCAGCTTTCTCTTTCTCCCACTGTCTACCCCTTCCTTTTTTTCTTTTAAGCGAAATACCTCCCCTTTTAAGGGGAGCCAATAAAACCTTTATTTAAAAAAAAAGATTTCAGAAGCTAAGCAGGGTTGACTCTGGCAAGTACTTGGATGGGAGACTTCCTTGGAATAGTAGCAGTCAGGAGGCTGGGGGCAGGCTTTATTCAGCCACCTCTCTGAACATCCTCCAGGCCCCCAGTAGGGGTCAGTCACCCGAGGTCGCCATGACTTCCAGGTGCACACATACTCACACGCACACACACGTATCAAAAATACAAACAAAAAAAACTGGGGGGAAATTGTGATTGTCTATTCCCTTCCCCAAACTTCCTGTATGCAGAAATATTCCCCATATTTTCCTCAACCAGTTATCACTTTCAGGTGCTTTTTCTTGTCTCCATGCACGCACAATCAGTATTCTAGCAATAGTAAATTAATTCCCCAATAAATAAATCTTATTAATTGAAATCCATTTTAGCATAATGTTTAAAAGAGTTATTCCAGGATCAGATTTTAATTCTTTATGGAGAATTTCTCTTCCTAATTTGACTCTGATCATTCCAGAAAGCTCCAGTGGGCTTATCAGAAAGATCCGAGCAAAGCAGGTTTGGGAACCATCAGGGTAAACCTGGAGAAACCACAGAATATGGTGGATGGAGAAGGAGCTGAGGATAATATCATGTGGATGCTCTGGAGCCATATTTTTATCTCACCCTTTGAGCTCAGTTTACTTCCCACAATTATAAAAGATACCTTTACACATTTATCCCCTATTTTGACATATTTATTGCTTTGTTGTGCTTTCCCTGTTGACCTTATAACCTTAGCTTGTTATTTAGTTTTGTCTTTGCATACTTTAAACATCATCATGTTACATGTTAATTTGCTGTTCAGCCTCTGTCTATAAGTTTGAACTCTACCTTCCATTCCAATGTATTTGAAAAACTGTGCACGCACACAAAAGCTCATACCTTGAATAAATCTTTGTTGGTCTTAAAGGTGCCACTGGACACTAAATTTTTTGAGCTCAGGGTAGCATGTCTGGTTCTTTCCTCCTCTCTTCAAGATGAATGAATTCATTTCATAACCAGCACTCAAGCATGTAAATACATGTGCACAAACAGTAAGGTATCAGCCGTTCACAGCATGATGTTTCATAGACGACTGCTGCTGAAGTGTGTTTGGACCTGTTGGTAATATATTGTAGGCAGTTACGTTTTTTCTAGTGGCTCTTCAAGAAAACAAAACAAACACCCTCTTGGCTTTTAAGACAGTGGGGGAGAGACCATAGCAAAGTAAACAAATTCGGCAGCCCACTGATGGAATGAAGCAGTGTGTATAAACAATGGTGGGAGCTTTGGAGAGGGATCCCTGGGATTTATTTTTACTTATTTGTTAAAAAGTTTCCATCCAGCCCTTTGATCACAACAGACCCCCCCTGTGGCTTACCGAATAATATCAATTTAAATTCTAATATGGGGTGTGTGTGTGTGAAAACATTAAAACACGGAAAATAAGAAAAAGAGCCACACAGTGAAATTCAACAAGATTAGCCAAAATTAAAAAACACAAAAACAAATTCAAAACAAATAACCAGAGCTGACCCTGCTTTGCTTCCAAGATCTGACAAGATTGGGCTAGCCTGGACTAACAGGTCAGGGCACTAAATATAGAAACATAACATGTTTATTATCCCTCTGATCTGGAGGCAGGTCTGACCCCATATTCCTTGGGGCCCCACCCCCAGTCCCTGGAGCCCTGCCTGGTGGAAGAGTGGCTAGCAGAGGCCGCAGGAATTCCAGCCCCATACTCACCAGTGTTGGGGTTGCCAGGTCTGCTGAGTCTGCCTCAATAGGTTTTGTTCATCTATGTGCCTACTAATTCTTTCCTTAATAATGGTTTCCACCAATTTACCCGGTATCGACGTCAGACTGACTGGCCTGTAATTTCCCGGATCTCCTCTGGAACCCTTTTTAAAGATGGGAGTGACATTAGCTACCTTCCAATCCTCAGGAATGGAGGCAGATTTTAAGGAAAGATTACATATCTTTGTCAGGAGATCTACAAGTTCACATTTGAGTTCTTTCAGAACTCTCGGATGTATGCCATCTGGGCCTGGTGATTTTTCAGTTTTTAAGTTGTCTATCAGTTTTAGGACCTCCTCTCTCGTCACCTCAATCTGACTCAGGTCTTTCAACACCCCTCCTGAAATCAGTGGTTCTGGAGTGGGCAAGCACTTCTCATCTTCCACAGTGAAGACGGAGGCAAAGAATGCATTTAGCTTCTCAGCCATTTCCCTATCATCCTTCAATACTCCTTTTACCCCTTGGTCGTCCAAGGGCCCCACTGCCTCCCTGGCTGGTTTCCTGTTTCTAATGTATTTGAAGAAAGTTTTATTGTTGGTTTTGACGGTTTTTTGCTATTTGCTCCTCATATTCCCTTTTTGCCTGCCTGACCACAGACTTGCATTTTATTTGCCATAGCCTGTGTTCCATTTTATCAGCCTCACTGTGAATAGCTTTCCACTGCTTAAAGGAATCCTTTTTACCTTTTACAGCTTCCCTTACTTTGTTTGTTAACCATGCAGGCTTTTTCCTATACCTGTTTGTGTCTTTCCTAACCTGCGGAATATTTTTTTTTTAGCTTCTAGAATCGTAGTTTTAAATAGTTTCCAAGCTTCCCCAATGGTTTTGACCCTTTCTACTTTTCCTTTCAGTTTCCTCCCCACATGTCCTCTCATATCAGAGAAGTTACCCCATTTAAAGTTAAAAGTGGTTGTGTGAGTCTTTTTGGCCAATTCCCTATTTATACAAATGTAGAACTCAACAACATTATGATCACTGTTCCCAAGCGGTGCAATCACTTTTACATCTCTCACCAGGTCTTGAGTGTTACTTATCACCAAATCAAGGATCACCTCTCCCCTGGTAGGTTCCGTGACCATCTGCTCCATAGCACAGTCATTTAGAGTGTCTAGAAACTCAATCTCCTTTTCTCGACATATTGACCCAATCAGTGTGTGGGTAGTTAATATCACCTATTATGACACAGTTTTTTTGTCTAGCTGCTATCTTTAATTCATTCATCATTTTATAATCCTCCTCTATCTTTTGATCTTGGGAAATTCCTGGAGATTTGGGAGTGGTGGAGTTTGGGAAGGGGAGAGAGCTCAGTTACATTGTGATGTCATTCTATGACATTGCTAGACTCTATGGTATCCCATAGACTAGGAACCACAACTCGGTCTCCCCACAGGAGGCACCCTTTCAATGCCGATAGCTCATCCTTACGGGTGGCGAAGGCTGAGAACTTGGCCCCCGGGAAGGACGTAGGCCAACCCCTTACCACCCAGCCCAAGACCCGGGAGATGAGGGGGTCGTGGTTAGACTTGGCCATGATGTCGGCAGCTTGCAGAGGGGGCTCTGGGAGATCCTTGACGAGCAGGACCCTAGGTGCAGGAGCAGGGTCGGCATTTGTGACGGGCAGCGGCAGCCAGCTTAGTGCGTCAGCATGGCCCATTGCCTTGCCCGGACGGTGTTCCAGGCAGTACTGGTATCCCACCAGGAACAGCGACCACCTGAGCACCCTGGGAGACAAGACTTGGGGCGTTTGCTTGTCGGCAGCCAAGAGGCCTAAAAGGGGCTTATGGTCCGTAACAATCGTGAAGGGGTGGCTGTAGATGAAGTTGTGGAATTTTTCACTCCCGCTACAATTGCCAACCCCTCCCTGTCGATTTGCACATAGTTGCGCTCTGTGGCCATCAATGTTCGTGAGTAATAGGCCATGGGGATCTTGCAGCCATCCGGGAGGATGTGGCCCAGGACCGCACCGACGCCATAGGGAGAGGCGTCGCACGCAAGGACAACCAGGAGGGATTCATCAAAGTGGGCTAGCACATCATTTGAAATTAAAAGCGCTTTCACCCCCCTGAATGCTGCCAGGTCCACGGGGCCGACTTATCCAGGAGCTAGTGAAGGGGCTCCACTATCGCAGCCTTGTGAGGCAAAAAGGTGTGGTAAAAGTTTATTAGTCCCAAGAACGCCTGTAGTTCCGCTTTACAGGTGGGGGCGGGAGCCTCCACGATGGCCTTCACTTTGTCCTTCGCTGGATGCAGGCTGGTAGCATCTACCCTGAACCCCAGGAAGTCCACCTCCGAAACCCTAAGGAGGCACTTCTCCCATTTCACTTTGAGGCCAGCCAAGTCAAAACGTTGCAGGATGGCACAGAGGCGGGAGGCGAAGTTGTCACGGGACGCAGCGGCAATCAAGACGTCATAGAAAAACAGCGTCACTCCAGGGATCCCTTTTAACAATGAATCCATTAGTTGTTGGAAAATCCCCGGGGCTACGCTCACGCCGAATTGTAGCCTCTTTACCTTAAAGGCTCCCCTGCAGGTGACTATAGTCTGTGCGTTAGCCGTGGCCTCGTCTACCGGCAGCTGTTGATAGGCTTGTGCCAGATCCAGTTTCCCAAAAATCTTAGCTCCCGCCAGTGAGGCTAGAATATGGCTAATGACCGGGACTGGGTCTGGGTAGGAGTGGTCATGAAGGGCCTTATTGATCGTGCACTTATAGTCCGCGCAGATGCGGACCTCGCCGTTGGGCTTAAGGGGGGTTTCCCCATATGGCATGTGGGACGGGCTCCAAGACCCCTTGCGCTACCAAGTGGTCCAGCACCGCATTGATTTTTGGTCGTATGGCAAGTGGAGCTGTATGGAACCGCATGCGGATTGGAGCCACCAGGGGGCCTAAATGTAGTGCAGGGAAACCGGGGGGCCCTTGTAGCAACCCAAAACCCCATCGAAAACAGCCAGGAACTCCCCGTAAATCTCTGAAAAATCCCTCAGACCACATTTAAGTACTCCCCTGACCCCAACCGTGATGCCCAGCGGCACAAACCAGGCCCGGCCCAGCAGACTGACCAGGTTTCCCTCCACCACTATCAGGGCCAACATTCCCACGAACCCCTGGAACTGTACCTGGAATGTCCCCACCCCCCTGATTGAAACTGGGTTCCTTTGGAAGTCCACCAAACTCAAGTGGGGGGGGCGTAAGCGGGGTCCCCCCTTAGGACAAAGTCTGCGTAGTGTGTCCACGGAAATGATGGACACCGCTGACCCCGAGTCCACTTCCATTGTGCAGGGGGACCTTTCGATCCGAACAGTTAACTGGATCTTCGGGGTAGCCTCTATTTCGGGAGGCGGAGTACCTGTAGAGATGGCCGGTCTGTGAGGAGGAAGAGGTCGGACATCTCTGCTGCCGTCTCGTGGGTGGCGGCGGGGCAGTGTGCCTGAGTTGGGGGCGACTGGTGCCGGCTTCCCTTTGACTGGCAGACGCGGGTGAGATGACCTTGTTTCCCACAGGTGTGGCACGTTGCGTCGCGGAAGTGACAAGACTTGCACTCATGTGCTTCGCTGCACCTGGTGCATGAGGAACAGCCTGTGGGCTTCCCGGTGGATCTCGATGCCACAGGACCTGGCGGCTTACGGTGCAAGGGTGGGCGGACGAGCCGGACGTCTTCCTCCTCCGAGTTCTCGGGACCTGAGTCGGGAAAGACGAGGTGAGATGCCGCCGCCAGACAATCGCAGTGAGAAGCCTCGTGAGCGATGGCGAGTTGTAGGGCCGCATCGATCTTGATGTCGGCAGTACCGATCATCTTCCTTCGCAGCTTTATGTTGCTGATGCCCCACGCAAATTGCGTCAAGAGGTTCTTCTCTATCTTGGTGAAGGCACAGTCCATGGCCAGCTGGTGCACGGCTGACTTGCCCAGTTTCTGGACACAGCCCTGGAACTCGACCCGCCTTGCGAGCATGGATGGCTGGGGCGTGAGGTAGCTTGTCAGGGAATTGACGATCTCCTTGTACGAGCACTCAAGGATTAAGCGGGGTGCGAGGAGGCTCTTCGTGAGGCGGACTGTGTTCACTCCACAGGAGTTGAGGAGGAGGGCTCGTCTTTTTCCCGGGTCAGTCACTTCATTGTAGACCAAGCGGCAAGTCAGTTGGTCGGTCCACGAGTCCCAGAGTTCGGGATGGGCTGGATCGAAGATCTCTAAGTTCCCCCGAGCAGAGGCCATGGCGTAGCGTTAGCGGGGAGTGGTGTTCCTTGATGTGGTGGACGGTGCGGTGCTGCTTGAGAGCGATGCGGGGCGCGTTTGCTGGAACGATGCTCGGTGCTGTGCTGGGATGCAAGCCAGGTCTGGCTTAGTGGAATCCCATCCTTGTCGCCACTGTAAAGTACTGGGTTCGCCGCATGGAGGACTTGGACAACGACATGCTTTTGCACACGTTTATTGTACTTCACTCCTAAGAAAACTAACCCTAACGGCCCGACAGAGCCAGCTATATACATATCCACCCAGCACCCCCTATTCCCACTGGAGGGTTTGAATGTCCCGCCAAAGTGGCTATTGGTTGGGGCTGGGGGAACCAGGATCCAAAGTTTCCATTGTTCCAGGAGCCAAGCTCCTGCATGTGCCGCGGACCCCTGGTGGCGGTCCACGTACATAACACCCACATTATGGTGGAGGGCTGGGTGGTGGAGTCAGCCAAGGGGGAGTGTCACAACTCCTTTTGTCCATTGAGTTCCAGGTAGCATATGTACTTCCTTCTTATCCTCACAATAATCCTGTGAGGACAGGTAGGCTCACTGCCCAATGAACTGTACGGCTGAATATGGTTTTGTTTTTTTTAATAATCTTTATTGATTTTAATATAACGTACAGAACATAAAGCAAAGATACAGCGTAATTCAGTGCCTCCAACTACAAAAACCTTTGGTAAATAGAGAGATACAAACCTACAGCGTTAGCCACTTAAGATAGAGAGGGTTGGGGGGGAGGATGTCCAGAGCTTGGAAGTAGGAGACAACAGGGTACCAGGTTGACACAAATTTGGAGGTATGTGGTGTATCTGAGTGTGAAATCTTGAGTGAATCAGAAATTTTTGCCATAATGAGATGTTCCCACAGCTTGTCCTGCCAGGTTGCTATAGAAGGTGCTGTTGGGGATTTCCAGCTAGCGGCAATGGATAAGCAAGCTACTGCCAGGAGAATTGAGATGAGATCCCTTTTTTGGTCCTGGATGGAGTCGTCCCAGTGGTTCCGCAGGAAGGATTCTGGTGTGAGAGGGATATTTTGAGCTATGATGTTCTCGATCTGTTGTTTTACTTCTATCCAAAACTGTTGGATCTTGGGGCAGGTCCACCAGCAATGCAGGTAAGTCCCTAGTTGTCAGCACCCTTTCCAGCATATGGGGCTACTGGTTCTGCTGAATTTGTGTATTTGCTGGGGGGTTAAGTACCATCTGAAGACAGTTTTGAAGAACTGGGATTTTATGTTGTAAATCGTTGAGCTATTCGCTGGAGAGTTCCAGATGGTTTCCCAGTCTATCTCTTGCCAGTGCACGTCTAGTTCTTCCTCCCACTTTATTTGGTGTCTCATTTTTGTGGAGGTGTCCGTGATGACTACCACTTTGTAAAGTTTAGACAGTAGACCTTTTGGAGATTTGGGATAAGATATAATGATTTTTTCTAGACTGGTAAATTCTCTCCGGAACGTTCCTGCACCTGTTGAGCGCTCTATGAGATCTCTAAGGTGGAGATAGTCGTGCCAATGAAGTTGCTGGTTCGTTTTGTGATCAAAGTATATTTTATCTAGCATTTTACCATTGGTGACTAAATCATAAGGGCGGCTCAAGTTGGCCATTTCCCAGTCCGAGTAGGCGTGTATAATTTTACCTGGTTCGAACCAGTCCTGATGAGTATAAGTGGAGAGTTGTGATATCCCAGTGGTTGGGAGTAGATTTTTATTGTTGGTTTTTAAGGCAGGTGCCCCCAGTTCTAGTCCAACACATCGACCACTCCCACCCAATCTCTATTAACTGATTCAGTGTGGGGTTGCCAACCTCCAGGAGGGGGCAGGAGTTCTTGAATTACAATTGATCTCCAGACTAAAGAGATTGGTTCCCCTGGAGAAAATGGCTGCTTTGGAAGGTGGAGCTCCGTGTCATCACATTCCAGCTGAGCTCCTTCTCCTCCCCAAACCACTCCCTCCCTAAACTCCACCCCCAAATCTCCAGGAATTCCCCAGCCCTGAGTTGGCAACCCTAATTTCTATTACTTTTCATTTATTAAGTTCGTTCAGAAGAAAATGTTCCTTCTAGACTGCCTTTCCTTTCCCATGTTTTCTAACGCTAGTTCAGAGCCTGGAGTCATCCTTCCCCCTCCAAGTGAGGTTTGCCAACCTCCAGGTGGTGCCTGGAGATCTCCTGGGACTGCGGCTGATCTTCAGGTGACAGAGATCAGTCCACCTGGAGAAAACGGCCACTTTGGAAAGTGGACTCTATGGCATTGTATGATGCTGAGGTCCCTCCCCTCCCCTCCCCTGGATCCACCCCCGAAATCTCCAGGTATTTCTCAATCTGGAGCTGGCAAGCTTACGAGTCCAAGTAGGCTCTGCCAGTATCCTGGGCACTGGTTGGGCCCCACTGTGGAGCTCTTCAGGTTGTCTGTTTACGCCACTGCCTCTCCTGTACACAAACAGAGCTCCAGCTTCTTGGAGTTTGGTTTCTGTTTACCTCCCCATCGGGACCTGCAGTAGTAAAACCCTGGCAAAGGGCCTGCGATATCATATTCAGCCTCTTGACACTTGCAGCCCTGCTGGGTCCCTGCCCAGCACCCTGTGAGCTTCCAGCCTTCGAGATGTAGTAGGCCCTTGTACTCCACTTGCACGGAAGCCAAGTCAAAGGGAAGCAAAACAAACATAACACCAGGGATTCGGTTTGTGTCACTTCAACTGGTCTATAAACAACATCTCCAGCCTCAGCAGTTCCAAAGGCCCTTTCGACCTCGCTCTGACACTCCGCTTCAGGAATAGATGAAGCAATGCTTGTTTAATTCAGACAAGCAAACACAGCCAAGGAGAAGCCGGATTGCGAAGGATTAGCATATGAATGGACACCTTTATTTCGTTTGCATTATGCTCCCCGAAAGTTTTCTTTCTCATGTCCAGGACACCCCTCTTGAAGAAAAAACACACCCGTCATGTACAGATAGAAGGTGGTCTCTCTGCTTTTCTCTCTTCTACAGAAGGCTGCCTCAGCATTTTGGGTTACTATAACATGGGCTTTTTTCTTTCCTGTGGTGGACAGAGAAGGGAAATCAGGAAGAATTTTGAATGAACAAAAAAGAAACCTTGAATCAGCTGATAACTCCCATTTAAAATGACCTTCTGGTGTCTGGGAAACACACATTTTAGCAATCGTATCCATAGTGGCTCAACGGCATCTTGAAGGGAATGCTGTTTGGCAGAGTTTCAAGGCATGACTTCATCCGAATGGTGAGATTTCATGACTTGATAGCACTGTGCTTCTCCCCCCAGCTGCTCCCCATCTCTCTCTCCTCCCCATCCATGAAATAGCAAGCCTTGTGGAGCAATTCTAGTTTCTTAGTTCCTCAACTCCCACTGCATTGTCTTGTTCTACTAAGAATTTTTCTGTTAGACTCAAACATTATTTTATAATCTGCTTGCTAAGAAGTGACGTTATGTTTTGTAATCTGCATGCTAAGAAGTGACGTCATCACATTGGTGGCATGAGGGCAACACTCTGGTATTTGGTGAAAAACTCTATGGTAGAAGCTAAATTCACCATAGAGTTTTTGCCCAAATACCAGAGCATTGCCCCGATGTCGCTGCATGATGATGTCACTTCCAGGTCAAGTTGGAAGTGACATAGACACATCACTGCAACATTGGCTGGGCCTCCCTCCTGCTCCCAGTAAGTCCCTGGCAACCCTATGTAAGTGCAAAGGTATTTGCTTAGGTTTTTTGCCATCTTTGCATCTCCTTTTCATTCTCCATCATACCTTTTCCCCCATGGTGTTCCCCTCCCCCAGTGACAATTTAATCAGGATAAAATGGAAGAGGAAAGTAAGTTATTGTATACTACTTTCACTCTCCATTAGGGAGTAAACCATGGTATAGATCTCTAAATAAATTACATACCGGCTCTCTACAATTTGAAAATATACTGAGGGGAAAATTGGTAAGGTTAAATAGACAATTTTGCAGAGCTTCAGGAGTATCCCTTTGGACAGTGTATCTCTTTTCGTTAAGATACTGAAGGCATGAGGAAGTGGCCTGATGTTATGTGAATGCACAAACAAATGTATCACTGATTCATTAATATTGGCCCTTGAATCGTACCCAGTGCCACCTGCACTGGTGTTCAGGCTGAAGAAGGCAGGGACAGATGTGACAAAGGAATAAAGCAACCCTGGCCTAGAAAGGGATAGGGAGGAGTATGAAGGGTGGAAGTAACTTCAGAGAAGTCTTCAGCAGCTAGGAGTTTAACTTTAATCTGTATTTTAGTTATTTAACTTTACCCTGCTCAGTTTTTAAAAATAATTCAGAGCCACTAGTAATAATAAGTAGTTTGAAACAATAACAAATATCTTAAATAGCACCCCCAAATTTATGGGTCTATATGACCGAAGTCTTGACCAAAAGAGAATGCAAAAAGGGTAAAATAAATAGTAGTCAAAGTATATCCCCAAAATCAAACCACAAAGATTTCTTTAAAACATAACAAGTACCAGAAAAAAATTACCACAGGAATATTTTACAATGCTTGTGAAATAGCCATAAAGCTGAGTTTAATAACAGTCTTCCTTGAGAGCAAACTCTGCAGGTGCAAGGGTATTATTCATAATGGCTTCTGGGTGTTTTGCAGGCTCTCAACAACATCACTGTGAACAAGACAGCCTAGCTAATGTTCAGGACCATGCCTGGAAGATATGCTTCTTCAGATATGCAGTCATCAGCCTGTATACTGTTGTTTTAAAAAGTCTGTCCTGCCTTTTGACCCCAAAACAGGTAGTGTTGCCAGGTCCCCCCTGGCCCCCGGGGGGAATGGGGGGAATAGGATGGCCAGATCCAGGTTGGGAAACTCCTGGAGATTTGGGGATGGAGCTTGGGGAGGATGGGGACCTCAGTGGAGTACAATGCCACACAGTCCACCCTCCAAAGCATCTATCCCACCCTCCAAAGCATTCCCCAGGGAAACTGATCTCTGTAGTCTGGAGATAAGCTGTAATTCTGGGGGATCCCCAGGTCCCACCTGAAGGCTGGCATCACTACACAGGTGACATTATAGGATGTCATGAACAGCATCTGGAAGGGAGCCGGTAACTCAGGTATTTACTCCAACACAAAACCTGTGGCCTCCCTCCAACCCATGGCCCATCAGAAAGAGACGGTTGGCTATATTCTGCACCAGCTGCAGCATCTTCTGACCCAGGTGCCCCGGCACTTCATAGAATCATAGAATCACAGAGTTGGAAGGGGCCATACAGGCCATCTGATACAAGCCCCTGCTCAATACGGGATCAGCCTAGAGCATCCCTGACAAGTCTTTGTCCAGCCGCTGCTTAAAGACTGCCAGGGAGGGGGAGCTCACCACCTCCCTAGGCAGCTGATCCCACTGTTGCACAACTCTTACTGTAAAACTCTTACTGTAACTCTTACTCTCACGTCCACGCAGAGAACACTGCAATAGTGTGTCTCTACATCCTGCACTCCGTTTTACATTTTGCCTATCTAACAACAGTCGGGAGCGTCTCACACCCATGCTGAGTGGACTGATTACTCCTTGGATTGAATCTTGTTTTTGAGCCAGCCTCTCTTTGTAACATCTCCTCCCACCCTGGCTCTGTCGTGTACATAAATCAGGCCTGATGTGCATCAGATGAAGCAAATTCTGATTCACAAAAGCTTACTGGGATAAATTTTGTTAGACTTTAATGTGCCACCACCGGACTCCTGATTTATGTTAAGGTCTGGAGATGTTTGCCTGTTCATTATCATGTAACAGTAGAAAAGGTACTCCTGGGGATCTCCATGACCAGAACAATCAATTTATAAGCACAAGATCTAAGATCTCCCCTGGTTGTAAAGCCAAATAAATATTTTCCAAATGATTAATGGAGACTTGCAACAAGTCAGGTTTATTCAGTACATAACCAGCACAGACTTGCAACAACTGAGGTGGGCAGAGGCGGGGAGGAGACCCATGGTTCTTTCCTTCACCACCTCTCTACATGGTGTCTTTGTGACCAGACTCCATCTTTACAAAAGATCCAGCAGAATGGAGAGGGAGGCGTGGATTCAGCAGAAAGATGCAGCAGCAGCTGTTGCAACAAGCTCACCTGGGCCCGGATCTCTCTTGGTGCAACGGCTGCCACTGCTGCTTCATGCCCGTAAGCAGGCGTAGACCCCTGGCAGAAGCTCTTCCCTTAGCACAGTACAGAAGGGCCAGGTGGTCAGGGAACATAAGAACATAAAGAGAAGCCAATGCTGGATCAGGCCAGAGGCCCATCTAGTCTAACTCTCTGTCACACAGTGGCCAACAATACCAGGTGCCATCAGGAGGTCCATCAGTGGGGCCAGGACACTAGAAGCCCTCCCACTGTTGCTCCCCCCCCCCCCAAAGAACAAAGACTACTTGCATCACCTGCCCCAGCCTGTGAGTTCCTATCTATACCTTGTGGCTAATAGCCACTGATGGACCTCTGTGCTTCTGCAACAACAAATTCACTAAGTGTGGTCAGGCTGAGAGGACTTGACATAATCGTGGAAATAGTGGTAGCTACAAGATCTTCCCAGAAGGAGGACACAAAGGAAGTCACTAATGGTGAGGATAACAGGCAGCAGGGCACTGAAGTCTTCCTGGACTTATCATTCTGTAAGCGCTGCTGCTCTGATTCGGATAGGGTTGCCAGCTCTGAGATGGGAAATCCCTGGAGATCTTGGGGGTGGAGCCTGAGGAGGGTGGTGTTTGGGGAGGGGAGGGACTTGGTATAATGCCATAGAGTCCTCTTTCCAAAGTGGCCATTTTCTCCAGGTGAATTGATCTCTGTTGCCTGGATATCAGTTGTAATCCCAGGAGATCTCCCACCAAAAGCTGGGGGTTGGCGGCATTATCTCTGAGGCTTTGTTTGGAACCCATCGTTGACTGTGCTGACTTCATCCTCTAAGCAGATTCTGTAGAGGAAGTGAAAGGTAGCTCCACCAAGTATTTACCCAGTATGCCTTCCTGTTGCCTCAAGTGCACTCAGTGCTCCAAAGGATTTATATGTTCCATTTTCCCTAGGGATGTCCCCGGGTTAGATAGAAGGGTGTATTGAAAAGTTCTACATTTGTTAGGTGCCTGGGGTCCGATTCAGGAGCAGGTTGCATGGAGAGAGATGGTCTAGATCTCCCCCCGATGCCATTTTCCCAATGTGAAATGTCCGAGAGGGGCACTCTTTTTCCCATTGTAGAAATGTAACAGGTAGCTCAACAGTACAAGAGCAGCAGCCCCCATCAGGGAAAACAGCTCTCCCTCAAGTCTATTTCGCATCTGGAAAGTGGTGCAGAGGAAGGGTCTAATTTACCTATCTCTGTGTGTTGCCATCACAAACCAAACAGGGTCGCCTGCATCTGGGAAGCATGGGACTTCAAGACACATCTTTCCACCCAACCCATGGGTGGATGTCCCCGAGGGAATTGTAACATGTAGTTATGCACTTAGTGATGCTTTGAGAGCTTTGTTGAAGGAGTTTGTGGATTTGCCCTAGATCAGGGATGACCAAACTTGCTTAACGTAACAGCCACATAGAATAAACGTCAGACGTTTGAGAGCCGTAAGACATGAACAAATATCACACACATGTTTTTTTTGAAAAATATGCAAATTTGCTTTTTATTAACATTAAGTTAGACCATGTGAAAGAGCCACATGTGGCACCTGAGCTGCAGTTTGGCCCCCCCTGCCCTAGATTTTTAGCATATCTGAAGTGTCTCAGCCCTGACCGGGATAACCAGGCTTGCCTGATCTTGTCAGATCTTGGACGCTAAGTGGGCTGGCCCGGGATAGTATTTGGATGGGAGGCCTCCATAGAATACCAGGGCCGTGACACAGAGACAGGCAATGACAAACCACCTCCGAACATATCTTGCCTTGAAAACCCTACCGGGTCACCATAAGTCAACTGTGACTTGACAGCACCTCTCCCCACCAAATTGTCTCAACTGATCATAGAGAGCCTGGGATATCAGAGTGGACCCCATCATTTTTTTGGTTCTCCAACCAAGGGTCTTAGATTCATTGGGAATGTTTTCTATTTTCTGCTGACTTTGTTTTTTTTTTTAAATTTAAATAAACGATTTTATTAGAAGATAAGTCAAATATACATAAACAAGATTACTGTTTAAACAATAATACAGACTGTAAGTGCAAATTCATTTAACACAATGCCATCTATAAACTTATCAGTAGGAACAGCTTATTACCGTGACCTTGTCCCTTTCTTGTTATTTTCCACTTGTTCCACTAGAGTAGTAACGTATAATAAATCCAGATATATTTTAGAAGGACCTTAAAAGTATTTTATGAGAGTGCTCGAACCATAAAAAATTCTCATAGATGTATCCAATCTGCATAGCTAGTATTTGCTGGTAAAACATCGTTTTCTGTAAAGTATGTTATAAGAGGACACCATTTTCGAATGAATCTGGAATGGGACCGCACATACCCTTGTGTGTGTGACTCATATTTATCTGCTACTTTATCCATCACAAAGTGGTCCCAACATTTATTTCTCCATTGATCAATAGAAGGAGGATCAGGATTTTCCCATGAGGCAGCAATAGAAAGCCGTGCTGTGGCTATTAATGTGGCAGCTAATTCAGTAATTTTTACTTCCGTTTCATCAATGGTATAACTTGAGTTAAGAAGCAATATAGCCGGATCAAGTGGGATGTCTTCTCTTGTGATCTTCTTTATTTCTTTCAACACTTGGGACCAGAAGTTTTTAATCCCTGTACAGGTCCACCAACAGTGAAATAAATCACCTTTGGATCCTCATCCTTTCCAACAATTGGGGTTACTTTGAGGATACATATGTTTCAATCTATCTGGGGAGAGGTACCACCTGGTAAGCATTTTAAAAAATTGTAATCTGCTGACTTTGAAAGACTTATTAAGAGCTTAATATTCCAGGACTTCTGGTTTTCGGCGACTTGCAAGTGGGTGTGCTCCATCGTAGCTCTCTCTGATGTGAGCACCCTGAAAACGTGCCGATGAGGCGGGGGTCCGAGTTGATCTTGGACTCCCCAGCCCCGGAGGGGGGCCACAGCCTGGGGCGCAAGAGGTGCCTCTCGCAAGGCAGAAGCCAAAGGATTGAGGCACCTTTTTGCCCCTAAAGGCCACCATGGCACGGAGCCAGCATGGCACCAAGACGTGCACACCGGACAGAGCGCACAAGGATCCTAAGGAGTGATCTTCTCTACATACGCAATGAACGCAAGTACAAACGTGAGTGAAGCTATGACCCAGCAAACAATCAATAAAACGCTAGCAGCAAAACTGTCCCAAAGCCCCAAACAAACGGAAGGGGGAGGGGAATGCCCGATCCCAAAAAGACTGAATTTAAAGTGGGAGGCGGAAAGGGCAGCTTGAAGGAAGCAAATTATGACGGAGTGTGCGGCGGACTAGCAAGAAAGCGATAAATCACCTTACGGAGAACTTTTAAACTTTCCTCTTGTGTAAACAATGACGCAGCGAGCAGAATAAATGGCACATCATCGCCAGCTACCAGACCGGAAGCAACCACAGACTTTCCCAAACCGATTGCTGCAGCTTTACGCCCTCTACTGGACCAGATGACCACCTTAGCGACAAGCTGTATACGTTGCAAAAGGAACTCAAAATTTCAGTGAGAAAGAAATAAAGTGAATGTTCCTGAAGCAACAACAGAAAGCAGAAGAGGGACCTGAGAAAGTGGAGGAGAATAAAGACACAGAAGAAAAAGATGGAGAAGGATGGAAAGACTCTGATATCAATTCGATTAGCCTGGCAAAAACCCTTTGATTTTGAAGCAGAACTAGGGGTTGCTACCCCCAAAGCATTTAAAAAACTAATTTGGACTTTGACAGGAGGAGAGGAAAATGCAAAATAGCTTAATTTCGATAGCCTGATGTTTATTCTTAATGCATAACTCCAAACTAATGATATTTACACTATAGCATTTATGGTTAACATATAACTTTAAAACTAAGATGCACAACTATATCCAAATATGTTTGTGATTGTTTGCCTTTTAATTTGATATTTTTATAATATTATCTCTCACACTTTACTTTTCTGACAAAAGAGATGTATCAACAACTTCAAACTTTTGTAATAATGATCCTTGGTACTCTAGTTTTAGGCTGTTCCCATCCCCCGATCCTGTAATATTGTAGTTTTAGAAAAGCATTAGAATTTTTTTTTTAAAAAAAGAGCTTAATATTCCAGTGTTTCCCCCGTAGGATTCTTCATTATCAGCTGTCAAGCTTTGTATTATAAGGCTGAGCATAAAGAGCAAAATTAATTGGAGCAAATCTGTGCTTGCCTTGGATTAATATTGTTATTCATGTTGGGGTCGGGGGAGAAACAGAAACAGCATTCAAATGTGGGCCTAGTCCTCACTGGGGTGTAGGCTTTGCCTGCCCACAACAGGTGAACTCCTGTCCCCTTCAGATGTCTGTGCTTGATCAATTGAGTAGCAGAAGAAATGGGGAAGGGGGATGTCACAGCTCTGCAACACTCTAGGAATTCCTACCTAGCTCTATGGTCTTTACCACAGATATTGAGGGAATTCCTAGGGAGACATGGAGGGGAGGGTCACCCACAAATGACACCAGAGGTTGTAATGCTACCCCTCCCTAGACTCCACTCCCAGAGGTTCCTGGGATTCACCAGAGGTGGGAAATATGTGTCTGGGCTCGCAATGTTCCCTCTAAGTTGAGTTAGTGTGAGCTAGCTCACAGTTTTTTATCCTCTGGCTCACACATTTTTGTCTTAGCTCAGGAAGGACGGCTCCAGAGCAGACTAATTTATGCAGTAGCCAAATCGCTCACTCACAACTTTAATGCCAGTAGCTCACAAAGCAGAATTTTTGCTCACAAGACCCCACAGCTTAGAGGGAACATTGCTGGGCTGTGCTACTTGTAGTAAGTATAATGGGTCCCTTCACACAAACAAAAATATCCTTTGCAGAGAAAGTTGCATTCTAACGTCTTCTTGCTAGTTTTCTGTGTGTAGTGATCTATTTATTTCCCCAAGGAACAGTCATTTGAGTCCCTGTCTGCAATCTGAGCAACAACCAAGACAGAGATTTACTACTTCAGTAACAATTAGTCCCTAGATAAGGGGGAAAGGCAGAGGTGTGGCAGGAATTCTATTACTGCCAGAAAACCAAGAATACAGGTCTCTTGTTTCAACCTTTTTCATGCTACTGAAACTCTGATTGATAGCTACATGAAAACAAAGAGGAAATTCTCTGTACACACACACACGCACACGTACAATGTCAGAAACTCTGTCTCTGTTGACAGTTACAAGTAATTCTTCATAGTTTAATAGTCTGGTTGAAAACATTACGTTAAATGGAAAATACCAGTTGACAAGAACCATAAAGTGCTGCTGGTGTACTGTGGAGGCCTTCATGACAGTCACTGTTGGCATTTGTCAACAGATTTCAAGAGACACACCATGTCCTCAGGCAAATTTTCACCCCCATGTATTTATTTATTTATTTTATTCATTTGCTTAAATTTGTACCCGGCCCTCCCCACCGAAGCATTTACGAATAAATGAGCACCACGTTGTTATGGCGCTACTGTATACTTTTCTAGATTCTTGGTCCATCTAACTCAGGGAGGGTATGTTTCTGGGAGCTACTTATTCCCCCCCCCGCCGCCCCAAGAGCTTTGGTAGCAACGTCACAAAATGGCTGCTCAGTGGGTGGAGCTGGTTGTTCAATGTGGGGATGAAGCTTATCACAAACTGACAGCTGGTACCAAAATTGCCATGTTTCAGAGCAGGTCTGTAGTGCTCAGGCAGAGAAGTCCTTTTGTTGTTGTCGTTGTTGCTATTTTCCCAAAGCAAACCATCACTAACATTCCAAACTGTAACTTGCCTTGCAGGGGGGAAGATACTATTACAGTTACTTGCAAGAGGCAAAGAGAAGTTTTGATGTAGGGCAAAACAGTCAGTACTTCCCATCCAGACAAAGAGTGCATGCTTTTGCACATGAAAGAGAAGAGGTGTGTGGGAAAGGGTGCCGGTGCTGTCCTTTCCCCATCCAGAACAAAAGTGTATGCATACATTGCCTCCTACTTCCATGAAAGAGAAACAGAAGAGAAGCTGCTTTAAAGGGAAAGATAAGAAAATGATTATTATAGCAGCTCTGGAGGAGGGTGGGGAGTAACTGGTTACTCCTGAATAACCTTCTGTCTTCTCTTGATCTAACCCATTGCTGTCTCTTCCTTCCGGCTACCCAAGTTCACAGAACCAAACTAGATTTGCTGATCGAAGATCCATGAATGGATCTCCTTTGTGTATGCCTGAGTTGTTGTTGTTTTTAAGTCTAAATAGCAGCTGCTCTTCGAGTGTTTTCCCCATAGGATTCTTGGGGTCTGATTCACATGGGGGCCACTGTGTGGGGGAAGGAGACAAGTTTAACCCTTTCTTCCCACAGTGTGTCCCCAACTTCATGGACCCTGGGAATTGTTATTTGCCTCATAATAGAAACATGTAGGTATGCTGTGGATATCTTTTTGCCTCGCCAGGGCAAATAGTGCTGATGGAGGACTGATTTGAAGCAGGAAAATGGCAGGGGATGGAAGGACTGAAACCTATTTCCCTTGCACTGTACCATCTGTTATGACAGAGGAATGCAGGATGACTTAAGGCTCAGAGAAAATTTTCTTTCTTGGAACTGAAATGATAAGCCCATCAGATTTTAGGCTGAGAGGAGATGAGTTTCCTTTATGGAGCAGGCTTCATGTGGAGGAGGAGTGGGGAATCAAACCCGGTTCTCCATATAAGAGGCTGTTGCTCTTAATCACTACACCATGCTGGCTCTCAGGGTCTGAGGAGGGTCTGAGACTAGAGTGAAAGCCCTTTCTCACACATGCAGATTCTCCTCTGCCTCTCTGGCAAAGACAGCAGGAAGAAAGAAGGGGGTGGATCTTTTACATCTTCTACCTAAATATGGGTCCCCATCATTGCTACTTACACCCTCCACATCTGCAGGAGATCCTGACTTGGCCCTCAGACACATGTTTTCTCCTATCCCTCTTACCTGAGATCATTCTAACAGATTTGAAAATGGAAAAATATTTTTTTAAGATAATTTTAACAGATGAACTTCTGTCCTTCTGTATGCAAACTATGTACCTTACTATTGAGCTGATAGCTATGTGAAACAAGCCTGTTACAGAGACATTTTTGACATTTACTGGTAAGGCTGAAGAAGCTATTCTAGGGCACATCCCATTCACAAAGATCTATTAAAGATTTGCCTGTACAGTTCTCACGTATGCCATCTAAAAAGACCATTTGTGCTTCTTGAATATGGGCATTTTTCTGCAGGTCTGGGACTCTTTATTTTTGGAACTGGCATGATTCCATCTGCACCACTGTCATCCAAGGATATGACAAGCGATTGCTTGAAGTATATCATAGAAACACTGGCTTAAGTTCACAAAACATGGAATAAATTATACAAATGGAGCATGCATAATGTATACAAAGTACTCCCTACACTCATCAGCAAAATTCAGCCACCTCCAGGACTGACAAAAAGTTTTAAACAGGGCAGGGCAATTCTGTGCACTTACCAGCTTGGAGAGAAGAAGAAGAAGAGGAGGAGGAAGAGGAGGAGGAGGAGACGACTGCATGGCTAGTAATATTAATGACACTTCCAACCTTGCTGCCAAACTAATAGACACAACAAAGAAGTCACCTGTTGCTTATGCCACCTTCTGAGGCACAGGTAAATGAACAATATTTAAAGATGGAAGGCTGTCAGTGGAGTGGCTTCTCACCTGGGGTACTATTAGAGGAATTAATTATAATTAGTCTGGGTGAAGTGGTTGGGTTTCTGGTGATTTAATAGGCTGCTTCAGAAATCAATATATATAATTCTCCACATAGCCCCATCTGTGGATACTTAAATCTGAAGACTAGGGCCATGGATGACCGCTTTTTTTTATAAACCGGAGAAAAGCCCCAGATTTACAGAAAAATCTGGAATCTTAAAAACAAAACTGGAGGGTGAAAACAAAGCAGTGCCTGTAGCTTTAAGAGATAATTGCCCTCTCAGTGGCTGTTGCAGCTGTTGGTAGGCAACCACAAACACATTGCCAGACTTGAAGCCTTGGTTTCTGTCAATAAAAGGTAACATGAATGGGTAGGGCCTTTTCCAATACTGTCTTGGAGCTTGAGGGAGGACTCATCAGGGCCAAGCCGGTCAGCAGCCACTGGACAACGTGATACTGTGTGACTTCCATGACTCACCCAGGACTGGCTGTTTGCTACTGTTCAAAACAAACAACAAAACAGACAACAAAAGCTAGTTGACATAGTGGTTAGAGTATCAGCCTTGGATCTGAGAGACCCAGCTTTGAATCATCACTCTACTGTGGAAGCTCACAGGGTGACCTTGGGCCAGCCATGCACTTAGGGATGCATGTCCCAAGGTGGGGGTTCCCCCAATTTTGTGGGCTCCTGCCTACCGTCAAGGGTCTTTTGACGAGCTGAGCATGCGGCCCGTGACAGCCCCTCTCCCTCCCTCCTGCTAGATTTAAAGGGCCCTCCAGCTGGTTGGCAGGCAACGTGGTCACTGCCGATCAGCTGAAGCCCTTTAAATCAGGCAGGAGGAGAGGGAGAGGGGTGACTAAGTGGCTTGGGACCTCCCTGCCCACCCCGGAATGCCCCCCCCCAGTTCCCCTGCCGGAGTAACGAGGGTACCTGGCAACCCTACCACCAAGGAAGACTCTGCAGAGGAAGGCAATGGCAAACCAGCTCTCACTTGCCTTGAAAGCCCCTTGAAGGGGTCATAATAAGTTGGCTGTGACTTGAGGGCACTTTACACACACACACCGCGTGCGCATAACCCGGAAGTGACGCAGGCATGCTGGGCACGCTGGGGTAGGGCCACGGCCATACAAGGGAAAACCGTAGGGTTTTCCCTTGTATGGCCGTGGCCCCGCCCCCAGCGTGCTCAGCATGCCTGCGTCACTTCTAGGTGACGCGCACGCTGGGGCAGAGTTCCCCCTGGGGTCCGATTCCGTGGCAGCGGAAATCGGGCCTCCGAAGCGGGGGTTTACCCACCACCTGCCCCCACTTGGCAGCCCTAGGTATTGCAAAGGTTAAAGGCCTCTTCAAAAACAAAATATCTGCAACAACTAATCACCAGGGCTGTTGGTCAGAAGGTCGTACAGACAGTTGAAGCAGGGTCAGCCTATCCCCTAAGCAGACCCAGATGATCAGAAGGAATGGGGCCCCAACCCTGTCCTCACCCGGCTTGCTGGCCTGCAGCATCGGGGCCTGCCACGGCAAGCAGCAGCCCTAGGAGGTGGCTTCTGCCCCAGCGAGAGGTCCATGGGGAGCCTGCTCCTTCCTTCCCTTTGTCATGTGGGTGGAGGGGCCCCCTCTCCCTCCTTCCCTCTCTCACCTCCCTGTGGCATGGTGCTGAGCAAGGAGGTCGTGAGGCAGCCTCCAGCCGCCCTGAGGCATTGTGGTGCGTGTGAGAAGGGCAGGCAGTTCCCCACCTCCCGTGACGTGGAGGGTGGGGGAAGGATTGGCAAGGAGGGCAGGGACAGCTTTCCCACCCTAGTCTAGGGCATCCCACATCCTTGAGCTGGCCCTGAGTTCAAGTCCAAATATTAGTACCACACACAGCTAGGGTTGCCAGACTCCAGGTGGTAGCTGGAGATCTCCTGGGATGACAGTTGACCTCCAGGCAATAGAGATCAGTTCACCTGGAGAAAATGGCCGCTTTGGAAGGCGGACTCTCTGGCATTATACCCATTGAAGTCACTCTCCCCTTCCCAGGTACTGCCCTCTTCAGGCTTCACCCCCCAAATTTCCAGGTATTTCCCAACCCAGAGGTGGCAACCCTACACACAGACCGGAATCATTCTATTTCCTAGGAATCCAGTGGTTCCAGACAGCCCCTCTCATGTTTCTGCCTCATCTAAAGCTTCCCAGATCTGCAGCACTCTTTAAGTGTGGGCCATTTGCTGCTTAGCCCATGGGATCTTGCGTGCTCTTGGACCCAAGGACTCTGTAGGAGAAGGTTCTTATAGTTCCATGTAAGTCAGGGATCTCCAACATTTATGTGCCTGTAGGAACCTTTGGGATTCTGACACAGCATGGTGGGTGCAACCACAAAATGGCTGCCACATAGGGCTGCCAGCCTCCAGGTGGGGCCTGGAGATCTCCTGCTTTTATAACTGATCTCCAGCTGACAGTGGTCAGCTCCCCTGGAGAAAATGGCTGCTTTGGAGGATGGACTCGATGGCATGGTACCATGCTGAGGTCCCTCCCCTCCCCAAACCCCGCCCTCTCCCTAGGCTTGCCAAGTCCCCCCAGGGGGCAGGGAAAACCCCGCCCCAGAGGCCTGTTCCCCGCCGCTGGTGGATTGGGCCCCGGGAGGAGCCCCACCCCGATGTGCACGTCACCCGGAAGTGACGCGACCATGCTGGGCACGCTGGGGGTGGGGCCACGGTCATCTGAGGGAAAACTCTATGGTTTTCCCTCGGATGGTCGTGGCCCCGCCCCCAGCATGCCTGGCGTCGTCACGTCACTTCCGGGTGATGTGCGTGCGGTGTGCGGCCCAAACGCACACTCCAGATGCCAGCCGGGAGTCCCCCGCTGCGGCACAACGGCCTACTTGGCAACCCTACCTCTCCCAGATCCACCCCCAAAGTCTCCAGGTATTTTCCAACCCAGAGGTGGCAACACTACTGCCACAGGAGGTTGAGTCAACTACTAATGGCTGCCACAGGAAGTGGAGTCAACCTCAAAATATCAGGGAGTGAGGTTATACATAACTATAACTGCTCGTTAACATTTCAGGCAGAAACTTCAGGCAGGATGCCTTTTAAAATGAACGTATCGTTGAAAAATATTTTCATGCACAAATACATGGTAGCATAGTGATGATCCTTGTGGTGTAGTGGTGACCTAAAAATGGGCCCCAAAACTCGACCCTCAGGGTAGCACCACACACACCTCACAGACACAGGTATAAAATCATCTCCTGTTTGTGAAAAGTAGGCCTCAGTCCGCTTTGCTCAGACTCAATCAGGGCCACGACTGCACATTACATACAAACATGTCTAACTGTAGCCAAATGGATCCTTTCAGGTTGAATGGCTTGTTTGGGGAAGGGTCACTGGCAGGGTGAGTAACTCTTTAATCTGTTTCCGGTTGGCCATTTTGCCAATTAACACACAATTGCAAACTTAACACGGCATTCGGGATTGCAGACATGCATTTGCCCAAGTGTTCACTATTTAGAACACTTGGCCTGGACTGCAGAAATATGTTCCCTTACGGAGCTGGGGCTCCATACCTACCTCTTTTTATTGTCCTTAAGATACCCTCTTAACTGAAACTACCCTATTAATGTCCACATTAACCAGGATTTGTTGTCTGAGCTGTAAACAGAAGGATTAGCCGCCTGAGCCTTCTTGGTATTTAACTGTGGATCCAGCTGGGCATCAGAAAATAAACAAGAGCTAGATAAACCCTGACCCTAAACCTAGCATCTGAACAAGGGCCTTTTTTGGACAGAGCTTTCATTTGAAAGTGTTCTTTAAGGTTTGTGGATTCGATGGTGTCAGGTTTTTCCTTGTCACCCTTATCAAGAGAATAAGATCTCTGAATGGGGCAGCTCAAAGTTTCCTCTCTCCTTTACTGGATGCCTTAACTTGGAACAAAAGGATAAAAGCCAAAAAGAAAGCCCCCAAAATCCTCTTCATAAACAAACCGAGGGCATGGGATAGCCAAAGTTAAGCAATGGGAAATCCTATGGGTTTCAGGAGGGAAAAATGTAAGCAAATCTCTCTCACTGACATTGATGGGACTTAATGCCCCTTAATTTTGGCTCTGACTTGTGTTACTAGGGCTGCCAGATCTGGGTTGGGAAATACCTGGAGATTTTGGGGGTGGAGCCTGAGGAGGGCGGAGTTTGGGGAGGGGAGGGATTTCAAGTGGAGGAGGGAGGAGGAGGAGGAGGAGGAGATTGGATTTATACCTCGCCCTTCACTTGGAGTCTCAGAGTGGCTTACAAACTCCTTTCCCTTTCCCTCCCCACAACAGACACCCTGTGAGGTAGGCGGGGCTGAGAGAGCTCTGAGAGAACTGTCCTTGAGAGAACAGCTCTGAAAGAGTTTATGACTGACCCAAGGTCACACCAGCAGTTGCAAGTGGAGGAGTGGGGGATCAAACTCGGTTCTCCCAGATTAGAGTCCACACACTTCACCACTACACCAAATGGTATAACGCCATAGATTCCACCTTCCAAAGTGGCCATTTTCTCCAGATGAACTGATCTCTGTCACCTGGAGATTAGGGGTAGCAGCAGGAGATCTCCAGCTACCACCTAGAGGCTGGCAGCCCCACTTGTGTTAGTTGCCTTGGGGCTTTCAACTGATGGGAGATATTTTCATGTACTAAAAGATGCCATTTCTGCTCAGTTGCTTGGGATTTAAACTTCAAGGTGATTCTATTGTTGCTGGGATGTAGCACAACCTCCCCAGGGCTCAAACCCACAATATTTTGCTGCTGGCAAATTGCAGCCCTGCCCTCCAGCCAGCATAAGAATTTCTTATTCTTAGTGCTGTGTGGGTGTCTGGAAGAATGACACAAGCACCTATTGGACAATGCCTGAAACGTCCATGCTGGTGAATGACTCAACTCCTAACACTGCCTTTCCCCATTCAAGTGGCATTTCATCTTATTACGACAATTTCTAGATGTACCGCACAAGAATAAAAGCAGTTATATATCCACTTTAAAAACTAAGGCTATTCCACTCCAAAACAATGTTCTTTTTCTTTGAAAATGTTTAAATATAGAGTTTTCAAGGGCTTTGCTATCCTCGCTTTCATAGAGACGGAACACTTTTGGTCTTAAGTGGTGAGCAAGATAAGCCATAATCAAACTCTCCTACTTCACGGCATTTATTATCATAGCCTCAGGGTTTATTTTTATATTTAATTACTTACCCCTTGCTTTTTCCTCCCCAATGGGGACCCAAAGCAGCTTGCAATGTCAGTCTCCCCTTCTCCATTTTATCCTCACAACAACAACCCCATGAGATGGATTAGGCAGAAAAAGAGAGAAAGGAATTGGCCACAGTTCCCTCAGTGTGTTTCCATGGCAGAGTGACTATTCAAAACTGGGTCTCCCAGATCCTACTCTGACACTTCCAGCACTTCTACCGGTACCATGCTGGCTGCTTATGCAGTGAAAGCAGAGTTCTAAACAGGGCCAGCTCCCCAGGCTCCATCCCCAAATCTCCAGGCAACCCTACAGCCCCTGCCAGTAGCCAGGGGGTATCTAGCAACCCTGGCTCTATCACCTGGCCACCTAAGGCAGTGACATCAGGTGGTAAATTTTGGTGGGGCAGCAACCTCCTGCTTGCCTGTCACCAGCCTCCCATCCCACCCACCGGCCTCCAACCATGACCTAGAACAGCTTGATTGTTACAGAAGAGACAGTTCCTTGCTGGGAAACTACTTTAAGTCAAGGGTTCCCTGGGAAGCACCTTGGTAACCAGCTGCCACCACTCAGGGATTTCCTGAGAACATCTAGAATGACCTGCTGAGAAGATATTCCAGAGGAGATCCGGGAAATTACAGGTCAGTCAGTCTGACGTCGATACCGTGTAAATTGGTGGAAACTGTTATTAAGGAAAGAATTAGTAAGCACATTGATGAACAAAAACTATTGAGGCAGACTCAGCATGGGTTCTGTAAGGGAAGATCTTGTCTCACTAACCTGTTAGTGTTCTTTGAGGAGGTGAACAAACATGTGGACTAGGGGGGACCCAATAGATGTTGCTTACCTTGACTTCCAGAAAGCTTTTGATAAGGTTCCTCATCAAAGGCTCCTAAGTAAGCTCAATAGTCATGGGATAAAAGGACAAGTCCTTTTGTGGATCAAAAAATGGCTAATTAATAGGAAACAGAGAGTGAATATAAATGGGAAATTTTCTCAGTGGAGGGCAGGGCTCTTTTTTGTAGCAGGAACTCCTTTGCATATTAGGCCACACCTTCCTAATGTAGCCAATCCTCCAAGAGCTTACAGAGCTCTTCCTACAGGGGCTACTGTAAGCTCTTGGAGGATTGGCGACATTAGGGGTGTGTCGCTTAATATGCAAATGAGTACCTGCTACAAAAAGAGCCCTGGGCCGCCACTGGAGGGTGGTAAGTAGTGGGGTACCGTAGGGATCAGTACTGGGTCCAATGCTATTTAACTTGTTCATTAATGATTTGGAGTTGGAAGTAAGCAGTGAAGTGGCTAAATTTGCGGATGATACGAAGTTGTTCAGGGTGGTAAAAATCAGGGAGGATTGTGAGGCACTCCAAAGGGATCTGTCGAGGATGGGCGAGTGGTCGTCAATGTGGCAAATGGGGTTTAATGTGGCCAAGTGCAAGGTGATGCACATTGGAGCCAGAAATCCTAAATATAAATACACATTGATGGGGTCTGAACTGGCAGAGACTGACCAAGAGAGAGAACTTGGAGTTGTAGTAGATAACTCACTGAAAATGTCGAGGCAGTGTATGACTGCAATAAAAAAGGCCAATGCTATGCTGGGGATTATTAGGAAGGGTGTTGAAAACAGATCAGCCAATATCATATAACCATCTCATCCTTTGCCGTCCCCGTCTTTTGACCTTCAATCTTTCCCAGCATCAGGGTCTTCTCCAGTGAGTGCTCCCTTCTCATTTGGTGGCCAAAGTATTTGAGCTTCAGTTTCATTATCTGGCCTTCCAGGGAACAGTCAGGGTTGATTTCTTTTAGGATTGACTGATTTGATCTTCTTGCAGTCCAAGGGACTCTCAAGAGTCTTCTCCAGCACCATAGTTCAAAAGAATCTATTCTTCGGCGCCTATATAAATCAATGGTGCGACCTCATTTGGAATCAAAAAGTGCTGGAAAAGGGTCAAAAGCAAAATACAGGGAAGAAAGACACAGCAAATAGCACTGAGATTTTTAAATAAAAAGCCACACAGTTTATCTAAACCAGCTAAGTACATGTTACCTAGGCCGTAGCAGGTTCCTCAGAGCATGTGCAGAGTCCATTGCCATAACAAGAGATTGGAAGAGTCCTTAACCCCTATCCAATCTCCTGTGGAGCCCAGTTTCCACTGAAGACTGAATGGCAAATCCCAAATGTCCAGATATTTATAGTCAATGGAATTGGACCTAAGCCAGCCTCTAAGAGCAATGAACTGATTTCACTACTCCTAGGCAAATCTCGCTTTCTGCTGCGGTCAGATGACAGGCTTGGTGCAGTCTGGCCATGCCTCTTATTGCACCAGTTTCAGTTGTAGTGAGAAGGTTTGATGAAGAAGAAGAGATTGGATTTATACCTTGCCCTTTACTCGGAGTCTCAGAGCAGTTTACAAACTCCTTTCCCTCCCCCTCCCCACAACAGACACTCTGTGAGGTATGCAGGGCTGAGAGAGCTCTTTCGATAACTGCTCTTTCAAGAACAGCTCTGACAGAACTATGGCTTGGCCAAGGTCGTCCAGCCGTTGCAGGTGGAGGAGTGGGGAATCAAACCTGGTTCTCCTAGATTAAGTCCATGCACTTAACCACTACACCAGACATCACGCCTGGAACCAGCTGCACTGTGCACGCGCTCCATGGTCAGTCATTCAGAGTATTGCATCAACCATGGAGCACACTGTCTGGTGGTTTTTTAAAAATGGGGTGCGCATGTACATATGCGCTTATGTGCACATCCCAAGGAACAACAAAAAAAGGGGTCTGAGACGGAACATTCACACTTCCCAACTGGCTTGAGTTCACAACAGGGAAATTCAGATATCTGGAAATGTGGAGTGAAAGTGCTAACATCTGTAAAGACTGGACTTTCCCCGGTGTCCGATAACTCTGCTTCAAAGTTGGGGCCGAATGGGCTGCCAATGACTGGGGAACAGGAGGCAGATACTGCTGCTCTTTGTCTCTTGTGGTGCACTAAATCTGACAGGAAACAGCAACTACATTGGATCAAACTGCTCGTCTGACCTCACCTCAGGCTTTAAAAATATAGTTTTGCCCCCATCAAGAATCTAGTAATGGCTTTGAGCTTCCACGACAAATAGGTGGTCTGCCTCAAACCAGATAGTCCTTTGTACAGAATGGCTTACATCTGGCAGCATGGTCCACTGTGCAAATTGTCACACTCGTCCTCCTTGCTTTCTCTCCTCCAGATCTCCTTTAAACTAGCAAGTCATATATACCCTATAGGGCTTTCTGATCTCTCATGATATTTCTTCCTCTCACGTGACCATCATTTTGGTTGCCTAAGCAAGTATGGTAATTGGCATGGTTACCAACAAAATGGGCCAAACTCTCACCAGAGAAAGGAATTTTGCAAGAGTTTGGAAAGCCCTGTAGGGCATATACGGTTTGTTGTACTGCTCTGGATCTCAGTTGGAGGTGATGGTAGCAGGAGCTCTAGCAGTGATCCAGTAATGACAGAGATGAGAATGGCCTCGGGCAGCAAAATGAGGTCCGAAACACCTCTTGCCACTTCTGTGCCTTACTTGTGAGTAGACTCAAGGGCGTAGATGGGTCCCTTTTGGGAGAAAAGCAGAGGGCGAAAGCTTGGATCAATAAATATATCTTCTGTTGTTGATTCTTGATTTCTTTTTGGCCACAGAAGGGAATTATGGGAACAGTTCAGTGGGAGGAAAAAAATAGTAACCGTGGACGTGGTCAGCTTAAGGAGAAAGTTAGATGCTTGATATAATTAGAAGCAGTAGTCACTGCTGAGAACTATAATCTTCAGTTACACAGTTCTATTTCTCTTTGGTCTTCAGCCTGCTCTTTGTCTCTTGTGGTCATTTATCAGAAAGGAAAGGAGATGCCTCAGGCGAGCCCTGTCGCAATGATAGATAAGTTGGTGAGCTATGTCTGGCTTTTTGTTACCCTTCTTGTACCCTGAAAACTGCGGGGTGGTGGTGGTGTAGGATGAATTTTAGTTGTCCCAATGGGAAGAGGTGTTGTTTTTCTTAAGTGCCATATCAAAGATCTCGTAACATGGGTATTCTGTCACTCAGTGTAAAAGCAAACTGTCTGGCCACTGTGCGGATGATGGAAGCCACCTCATGAGGCCAACCTCAGACCAAGCACTGTTCTGACTTGGAGGACCCCTCAGATAGGCAGGAAAAACCTGGCTTTGTAAATTAACCAGAAGAGAAAAAGGGGGGGGGGAATCCAGAAACAAACTGGACTACTGTGTACTAAATATGCTCCAGAATGAATGACATGTCAAGAGCAGCTGAGCTGTAGTGAAAGGGGAAAATGGGGAAAGGAGAAATCAGATTGCTCAGTTCCTGAGAGAATCCCATCGAAAGACATGTTAGCAGTTGGGATGGGAATTTCCAAACGGCAGTTCCTGTGGGCTCCCAACTCTTATATTAATAGTATCCAATTTCCAACATTCTGTCTCATCGTCATTGTCAAAATTGTCACAATCGGGACCTGTCCAAGGATGTGTTGATACTTGCTAGTAGCTTCCCACAAGTGCATCAAGAACATGCAGGGGCACCACCAGTGAGCTCACAGCCAGGCTGCCATCATACATAAATAGTATGTGCATGATGCAAAACCTTGAGTGTGGAGGCTGAGTGCACAGCAGCTGTGAGTTCCATTATGGCGGCGACACTTTCCCAAGCCAAATAACTCATATGGTGGTCAGAAGCAAATCCCAAATGTGGAGGAAAAGGTCCTGAATCTTCCACATGGATTTATCACCCATCATTAAACTTGAGGTTTATACATCTCCAGGTCTGCCACCTTCTTCCCCTTACTGCTGCCCAGATGTTTTAGATACTTTCTCAGCTAATGAACTTCCATTCTTGTCTGCTACACAAATCACTTGGCGCTTCATTTGGGACTTGCACAAAAGCACATCCATGCTCTTGAACATCTCTCATTCCTGCAACACTGCATTATCAGTTCTGGCTGCGTAACTGGAAGTGACACCACCATGCAGTGCTCTGGGATTAATCTGAAACTCTAGGATTTTTACCATAGAGTTTTGGGGGAATCCTAGTGCATCCTGCAATGCAGTGATGTCACTTCTGGTTATGCAGCCCGGAAGTGACATCACAGGGTAGCAGGATGCTGTTAAGGTAAGTCTTGCCCCTGCCAGCCTCCCAGGGCTTTCCAGCTGAGGACTGGCAACTCTTGTTGAAGGTAATAATCACACCAGCCAATAACCATTCAGCACGTGTGTTCTGTTCCAAAACCTCATGGGATACTTTTATTTCAGATTAGGCCAGACTCAATTTAGCCTTCTTCCTCTTTATATGTGTAATTGCTACATAATCTGATGAAGAGAGCATTGATTCTTGAAAGCTCATACCCCTCCCAATGAGTAACACCTCTAAGGTGCTACTGTACTCAAATCTAGCAGTTCTACTTCAGACCAACACAGCTACCCTCTGAAGCTGCTATGTAATCTATTTGTTAATAAATTGAATTATATATCTACACTGTGGATATATAGTTTGATATTTATTATTATTTATTAATAAATTGAATTATATATCCACACTGAAGGTTTCACACTATAGTGGGAGACAACTGTGAATCCGGAAGTGATGTCATCGTGGTGGGGTGACGCTCTAGGATTCTACTGCAACTACAGCCAAGTGCCGGCAACTGGGAGGAGGCTAGGGGGGGGGGCTATAAATGACCAGCGTTCTAGCAGCACAATGTCATTTCTGGCGCGAATGTGGAAGTGACATCATCACATCTTTCAGAGGAATCCTAGAGAGCTGGCCCAATGTGATGATGCACTTCTGGTTTCATGCTGGCAATTGACTGACATGCCCCTCCCCCCAGCCTACTGCCAGTTGCCAGCGCTTGGCTGGCCCACCCCAGTTATCGGCAATTACCAAGAATAGAGTTACTATATATGAAGTCAAAAACCTTCATAAATGTGGCCTAATATTAGGCATGCCATACCTTCAGAAAAGTTTCCAGAGATTCTTCCTGCATAATTGTCTGCACTTCCTCCCTGCAGGGGCACCGCAAGCCCAGCAGAGCCTATTTCCGACTTCTAGCCTTGCCCAGGCCAGAGCTATTTGTGGAGCTGGAGGAGGCGGGCAGGCACTTGGAGATCATTTTGGGGGTTACAGCTGTTGGCTGCCTGCCTCTATAGTGACTGTGTCCTCTAGGCCCAACTCCATAAACAGCTCCATCCTGGCCAAGCCTAAAGAGAATAGAACCCAGGCAATTCCACTTAATACAGTGACCGTGACCAGCAAGAATGCAACATTTGGTAAGACTACGTAAGTTGGACTTAATTAACTTTAAGCAACATCTTACATTTGTCTTCACAGTTAATGCTTTCTCCTGAAAAGATATTTTAATTCTCGCTAGGCTGATAGTCACAAAGCTCATGTGAGTAATTTATATTTTCTGTGGAATGTAACTGTTTTACTGCCTTTTGCTCTTTAAAAAATGCTGGGTCTCACTCGATACCAGGATCAGCTTTGCAACTAACATCTGAGCACAATGCAGAAACAGACTGCAACAGGAATTTACATCATGTACCCTAGCATCTTTATTTTCCTTTTAAAAAAATCTTTTTTTAACATCCACCTTAGAGCTGTCCCACTCTGAGTGGTAGCAAGTGAAAAAAAACCCAAATGTGATGGTCGCTATGCGGCTCACTTCCGGAAGTGACTTAGGTTAGTTCTAGGAATCGCCAAAAACTCTATGGTTTTACCATAGACCTTCTGGTGATTCCTAGAGCTATCCTACATTACTTATGGGTTTTCCCCAGAAATGACATAGCTGTGTAGCTGTTGTATCCCCTTATGTCCCTGTCCCCAACCCTCCATCTGGCTGCCAGGCTTGGTCTGGCATCCTTACCTACGGTTGCCAACTCTGGGTTGGGAAATTCCTGGAGATTTTGAGGGTGGAGCCTGGAGAGGGCAAGGTTTGGAGGAAGCCTCAGCAGATTATAACACCATAGAGAAGATACTCCAAAGCAGCCATTTTCTCCCAGGGAACTGATCTCTTTCATTTGGAGATCAGATCCGTTGTAGTTCTGGGAGGTCTCCATGCCCCACCTGGAGGTTGGCAAGCCTACCAAAAGCTCAGAACACTATCCACAGAAAACCATTTATTGGAACAACCAAACGACACGTAACAGCGTACAAGCTCTCAAGTTCTCCAAAACTCTTCTTCAGGCTCAAGCCCATAGCCAGGATTTTGTAGCTTGTGGGGCAAAATTTTCTCTGGTGGGGCTGTTGTTATTTGCCATAATGAAGGGGGGGTGCACGCCCCTTTCCCTCTCCTCCTGCAAGATTTAAAGGGCCCTTCAGCTGATCCGCAG